>NW_018164962.1:44495-45866 GCF_001263595.1 Phalaenopsis equestris | reverse complement strand
TATATATTGTGTGTGTGTGTGTGTGTGTGTGATGCTTGTGCGTGTATTTTTTTATAGCATTTTAATTGTTCATAAAAAATGTATTTTTATTGTAAAAATTAAGAATAATGATATTTTTATGTTTATTAAAGGTATAAACTTATAAATTTTTTAAAAAAAGTTTATTTGCTAAATATGTAAATACATACAAATTAAGTGGCTTGCTTATAAATACTACTAAAATTAATTATTATAACATAGAATTATATTTAAATTTTTTGATAGATCGATTGGATGTGAATTGAATTTAATAAATAGATTGAGTCAACAGTCTTTGCAATTTTAGTACATATATATAGAGAGAGAGAAAAAGGAAATTATTATTAAAAATGGTAAAAAAATGCTGCAAAATAATAACAATCGCTACATCAGAAATGAAATTTTGGTATTAAAACAGATACTAAAATGCGAATAAACTAATTTTTTTTATTATAAATATACGATTCTATTTTCTTGATTTATGTTTCATATATTTGTATTTTTTGTTCCTTCTCGGAGCTTTAGGAGAGCAGCAATGTGTGGAAAGATATTTCATCAATGTCGCGAGTTATCTCGTCGCTTTATCAATGTTCTTCCTTAGATCCGTGAGCCGGTGAAACCGCCAAGGTGGGCAGTCGCAGTCACTTTTGTGATAGATTGCCAATCCGGTCCGGTTCAGCTTGCATGGGCAACATGAATCCGGTTTGATTCTCCTTCATGTTTTCAGGACTCAAAATCTTTCAAATCTCTATCAATGAGAAACTTTACTAGTCAAGATGAGTGATAGTAGTGTTGCGGAACTCCAATGGACGGCGCAGCGCTCCACGTCGGACGCTGCAATGTTACGTTCCTGGGTTCTTAATTTGGACTAGGCGCCGCAACATAGTTGGGTCTCAGTAAAAATAAATTAATGGCTTTGTATGACTAATTAAACGGCACAATCAGGCTCCACATAACAACTTAGCATTTTAAATATTGCTTAGGAATTTCTCCTAATGTATTGTGATATTTAAAATATATTTGATCAAGACATTAGTTATCTTATTTAAATATAATATGTTTTATTTAAATGCATGCCTTCTTAACTAGACATAGGAAATCTCTATTTAGATATAAGATTTCATCAAATACAAGAGTATTACTTTAAAACAAAATTTTTAACATCAAATCTACTATTCTATCATTAAAGGGGTGTTTTGTATTGCCTATTAACAGGATTTATTATCAGATTTATGAAATTTAGTCAAACAAAAAAATGCCCCAGTTCTGTGATTTGATGAAATTTCATACTCGATGTCCCGAATTTTACCTTTGACTCAACTTAAGTTCGTATTCATTAAATCTAGCAGGAAT
>NW_018164962.1:43308-44457 GCF_001263595.1 Phalaenopsis equestris | reverse complement strand
GCAGGAATGTAGATTTAACGGGTTTACTAAATCTTACTAACGATAAAATCATGCTTGCAACCAAACACCCCCTAAGACTAATAGAAGAAGGTAAATGATCGGGTGTAAGAATCATTAAGCACAACACAATGGCAATTGATAATATGTCTTTGATTGTGAATTTAAAATAGAACAATACTAGGGGGGCGTGACTTAGAAAAACTTTATCATAAGATGCTTTAACTAACATCTAACATTCGTTGTTCTATAAGGGAGTGTTCGTAATTTGTATTAAATAACATTGAAATTCTTTTAAAATATTAGCTCGTTTCTGCTTTCCCATTGGAAACCTTAGGCTACCTTTGATCTTCATTTTTATCAACTCTCCATAATCTTTCTCATATATGTCCCCTTCAAATGAGCTCTCAAAGAATGAAGAAAAACAACTCATTCTTTGCATGGAAACAAAACCTTGGAAGGATGTTTGCATGAAATATGAAGATCACATAGCACTTTCTCTTGTTGTGTTTAAATACATGCAAAGTGTTTTCTAAATGTTTTAATAGTGTGAATGTTTTTTTAATCACCTCTTTCTATTTATATTTTCCGCATTCAATATTGTTGATATTTATAAAGCCAACGTTGATATGTCACAAATCATCTCTTTTAGAGTGATTTTTTTTATGACTATAAGGTTTGCTTACTTTCTTCAATAATTTCATCAGCAAAAAAAATAAATTATTTAGAGCAAATAAAAGAAATACTATGATCTCCTCGCATCAAGGCAAGCAATATGACTTAACTAATATTCATTTAAGTAATTCAGGACATCTTGATTGATAAATTATGCTTTCAACTAACTAAAATTGCTTATGCATTGAGAGTTTAATTTCAATAGGTAAAACTTGATTTTGTTGCTTCTACCAGCTAACTAGAATAAAGTGGTAAGTGCCGCAAGTCGTGACATGTTGGTTGGCGGGGTTGGCGGGGTTCACTGTAAGTCTGCTCAGGTTACGGGTTCGATCCCTAGTGACGCTGCGGTCTTGAATATTTAGGCACATGACGCGGGCTCTCATCATGGGGCCTAACGCATCGGAAATTAGTATTTGGGTCTTTGTCAAATATTGATTTCCTTTTAAGAAATGATATATATGTATATATATACATAC
Source organism: Phalaenopsis equestris (assembly GCF_001263595.1). NCBI lineage: Eukaryota > Viridiplantae > Streptophyta > Magnoliopsida > Asparagales > Orchidaceae > Phalaenopsis > Phalaenopsis equestris. The sequence goes on along the minus strand of NW_018164962.1, from coordinate 43,309 downwards.
A
>NW_018164962.1:33226-43191 GCF_001263595.1 Phalaenopsis equestris | reverse complement strand
ACTCTTTCTCCTTTTGTTTGGATGGCCATTCTGCTTCATTTTCTCGCCAATGCCTGCAAATAAACTTCCAAGGAGCCAAAATTCTTGATAAAATGTTTTCTAGTATTATAATTTATTTTGATGATGATAGTTAGGGGTGCAAATGAACCGAGCTAGCTCACGAGCTCATGAGCCAACCTTATCTAGCCATGAGCTTGAGCTTGAGCTGGCTCAGCTCGTTGCCTCGCGAAATTATTTGAGTAGTCTACCACTAGTCATTTTAATGTATTTTTTGGTAAGCTCTCGTTGCTTCCTCCTCCTCTTCCAACCAGCAATACCTTCTCCGACGAGCTCTCCGTTAAGATTGAGTTTTTAGTTTGAGCTTGCCAGCGAGCTAGTTGTTAACAGTACAAGCCGAGCTTGAGCTTGCCATTCAAGCTTGACTCGAGCTAGCAGTTTGCCAAATGAGCCGATCTCGAGGTCTGCATGACTCGTGTTGGACTCTACTCATTTGCACCCCTTATAATAGTTAACCTAAGATCCCATTACCTTGATAAGGACCTCAACATTTTTTGACCTCAACATTTTTTTAAATAAATCAAAATCATTATATAGTGAAGACTAAAAAGAAAATATAAGAAATTAATATTTTCAAAATATATGCATTGGTATAAGAAACTAATTCAATATATTCCATTCTAAGCAGCTCAAAGTCATTAACAAAATAACAAATATTTTTATTTATAGTTTAATTAGCACTTTCATTAAGTGTTGCCGGAAAAAAAAATATTCATCACGATTGAAATACTTTTATGTTTTAGCATTATAAAAAGATCTTATACAAAAATATATAGAAGCAATTTAGATGAATCATAGGTCTAGCCCATTTAAAATAGACTATTGTATAAACAAAATTTAAAAAATTTGCTCTCATCAAATTGGAGAAGGCATGAGTATAAAAAATAAATCATTAACTTGTCCTCTTTCTGATTGTTGTAAAGAATGCTCAAAAAGTGGTGCAAGATGATGACTATGATCAAGAGACTGCAATCTATTTACAATCGTTGGACTACAGTAGACGGGGAATAACAATCGAGTAATGATAATAGAATAACAGTTGTCGTGTAGCAACAATCAAATGGTGGCGGTCAAGCAATACAATTAGATGTTGAATTTGACTGACGAATAGAGCTCGGGTAATTTGGGATTTGTAGGCCATCCACAAATTTAAGTCCCCCTCATGCAAAAACATAGGGGTGTGTATATAATTTTTGGAGAGATATTTTGATAATTTAAATGAAATTCTGAAAACACAATGTGATGGATCATATTACTTTCACCAATCATAGGCTATTCTTTGATAGCTAACTAAATTAATAGAATATAAATTGAATGATTTTCGGCTCGTTGGATTTTTTCATCATAATGTTCGTTTTAACTTTAAGTGCATAAAATTTGAGGATTATTTTATTGAAAAAATAATATCACATAATTATTAATTTTGTTCTAAATGCTTGAGTCGAGCTAGTTGAAACTTAGATCAAAACCTTAGATAGCTATTAATAAGACTGCCTTTAACATGGAAGTCATATTCAAGTGCAATGTCATCATGTTCACTTGGAGAATTGAATGCAGTCAGAGAGAGAGAGAGAGAGAGAGAGAGAGAGAGAGATCAACATCCATGATTATACCTTTCACAAAGTTGGCTTGATTTGTGCCAAAAACGACTTGTGGCTCATTATATTTGCCGACCGGCTCAAAATTAAGTCTAGCTCGTTCAGGCTCGAAATAAAAAATAACTAGCTCAAATTGGGTTATTCGGATCCGTTTTAGCTCGAAACCTACTCGATCCAACACAAAATTAAAATTAACTAGCTCAAATTTTGTTGTTTGGATCCGTTTCAACTCAACATCGACTCGAAATTGACTCGTAACTTATTATAATCAATTTTACTTAACCATATATGTATAATTTTTATAAATAAAAAATACTAGCAGATCTCGAGTCATTTCGAGCCGATCCATATATGAGTCAAAATCAGCTTGAGAAAAGTTCTATCCAAAATTTCGGCTCATAGCTCAGCTTGTTTATTTCGATCTAATCACAATTTGAGACAAAAGTAAAATTAATTTTTGAGTGATTAAGAATTCTCGAGCCAAATTCACAGCCCTAATGAAAAGTGATATAATGCAGATATAATAATAATAATTTGACCTTGTATGTTAAAATGATTATAGAACCTTTTTTTATAAGACTAATTATGTATAAGAGTTTTGATGAGTGCTAGAAGATTCACGATGGTAAGGTAATAGATTATCGTCTTAGTGTTGCATGATAATTCAGTACATACTTAAATAAAAGAAAAATAACCAATAGAGACATTAGAATTTCTTATGTGGAAACCCATAAAGGTTAAAAACCACGGGGCATGACCCAGTTAAAGAGATCTACTATAAACTGAAAATTATAAGTAAAACCTCTTCTGTCATAACTAAGAAAGGGTTACAAACTCTCCCGAGTTACAACGTTGATGCGCGAAGAAACTTGTCACAAGAAATGAGCAACGATCAATGGTGATCAACATCGGCCGACAAGCGGTGGTCGACAGTGATAAGATTAATGCTGGACTTCAACTCCTTCTCAAAGTTTCAAGCACTTACTTGGGCCTCATATCCTCTACATTAGAGAGGTGATATTATATTTATAGAGTCCCGATTGTAATTAAAAATGAAATATGAACTACTCTGATCGAATGATCTAGAGAGGTTCCCTCAATTAGACAACGTTTGATGAAAATTTGAGTGTCTTAACGATGACAGAATTGAGCAATTTTTGGCTTGTTGGATTTATCTTGTCGAGACACTCGATTTGACTATAAGTTCACTATATTTGATGGTTGCCATCAAATTTTAATGTCACGTGTTTAGGGTATCCATTTGAATGGCTTAGGACGATTCAGGGCTTATTCATAGCATCTCGTAGCTGATGACACCCATCTGAGACCATTGATACGTGTTCGGAGCACGAAGCCAAGGTCTTCGATAATTCATATTTACCCGAAAGAATCCACCGTTGAGCGGACCTACTCAAGACATTGGACATGTTTGTTGTTCGTTCTGGTGTCCAGAGGTCCCTCTATATCCATTCGGAGCCTCCCCGAGGTCAAGAGGAGTCACGAAGCACTCCTATGTGCTCTACAGAAAAATTATGGTTCAAAAAGTCTTGCCCATGTCGTGATTCAGTGCACCCGTTGGTGACAGTCTCTGATCAATGAATGAGCAAGAACATCATTTTTTAAGTTAGGGAATCATAATTTAGTCATATGTGGTCTCTTGTAACTTTCAGGTTGAGAAACCCCTGCATCAGATGTTTCTGGCGAAAATAGAACATTCATTACTAGACCAGCTCCCAAGCGCCCAATGCAGCCTCCAAGGGGCTTAAAACCCGAGGGGACAGCTTCCTGATGCTAGTTTCGGGCGTTTAGGCGCCAGAAACTGCTCTGAAACAAGTTAAAATAAAGCTCTGAGAAACCTGACGCAAGACCTTGGCGCCAAGTGGCTAGGCCCCGACGCCTATTCTCCAGGGGCACGACGCCTAGGCGCTAGACCAGTTTTCTACTTTTTATTTTCTCGATTTTCTCACCAGCAGACCTCCCAGGCAGCCGAAAAATGCAGCCTTGGATATGGCGAGATATGTATGGGAAGGATCAAAAGTGGCTGGGGTGGCTTCTTTTGGAAGGTTTTAGATGGCATCATGAGACCACTTTAGGCAGAAATGGGGGGAGATTTTGAGAGGCTAGGTTTATCTCGTTTAGGCACTTCATTTTGGGGGGATGTTGGTCATCTTATTTTTAAAATTATGAAAAGTCTCATAAGTAATCATATGAAATTCATTTTTTTTGCATGAATAAATATAATATGCAGTCATAAAATATTATATGGAGCCCGTAATACAAAATGACTCATGAAAAATATTGTATGACTCTCGACAATTAAATGGTATTTGCATAACTAGTTATACAAAAAAATTGTGTAATAGCTAGGCAAACATACATACATACATTATATAATATTTTTAAAATTTTGAATATATATATATATATATATATATAAGAAATAAAAGTTATGATTTATAAAATGAACATAAAATAAATTTAAAATTAAAATTAAAATCCAATCAAACATATGTTCCTTCTTAGTTACATCATAGCATTTCTTACTCATTATATCCCCACGCACGGTCTAACGTGCATACAAATATCCAATGGAATATCTATTGAAAAACACAACCATATTTATCTTACAATATCGTATCGATGAACCATACATATGATAAGTTCGAGGAAGATAAAAGCTCAATAATAGCTCAAAATAAATGATCACTTAATTATGACGCATATAACTACAATTAGGGTGTTAAATGTTTCTAATTAAAAATTAAACTAAAGGAAGGTGGGGCCCACATTACACACAATTTCTAAACAGCTCCACGTACTCCATTTATTAGCGCTTGAGAATTTCATGAGTGTTTTGTCTCCTAGAATATAGCGACGTCGAAACCAGAAGGAATAAACTGGCGAATTTGAATTTGTCTTCATTTATATCATATGTAAACCAAATACCCTAAGAAAAAATATTTATCCTTAGCAAAAATGACAAAAAATTAAAAAAAAAGGCTTTTGTGATTTTCTTAATCTCTTATAAGTGCAAATGTACAAATTAATCCATATATTACAAATCTAGATATTAAATTTTCATTCACCCCATCATAACTTGCAAATTATTTTCCAAAGTTTTGCCAAAGCAACATATTAGTTCCATCTATTTTTTAAAACAATATTGCATGAGGAGTTCTGGTGTAGTTTTGCATCAGCACTCAAATTAGAACATATCATGTGTACAGACAAACTCACTCATATATTATATTTATTTATTTTATTAAGATGGGCCTGACTACACAAGTGGCAGACTCTGATATTTTTTTTTTTTTTCTAATTTTTTCATATCAAAAGACAAAATCATACTAATTGACCTTAACCCACCTCTTAAAAAAAGATTTTTTTTTTCCTATTTGCTTGATTGGTTACTTGATACACTTCATTCCTTTTATCTTCAAAATCATTTTGAGAAAATACTCTCATAATCTCATCTCATATCCACAACTGCATATATTTGCATCAACAAGTGAAAACATAAAATATATACAATCATTACAGATCATAAAGTTTAGAAAGAGGGATTATTCTGCAAAAAAAAAAAAAAAAAAACTTTAAAACTCACTGATCAGTTAACCATTTTTCTGATTCTTTGCAACAATCACCCTACCCTCAGCATTTCTCAGCATTTCTCCATCATTAGAATTAATTACAGATCTGGCAGGCAGTCTGATGTCTTCAGACCTTCAATATTCCATGTACTCCTCGCTCACAATTTGCTGATATCTGCAGTCCATGCTGCAAAAAGCCTTCTCCCCTCTGCAACCAAATCACCATGCACCATTTTCCCATTAGTTTATCACACAAAATTATTTAATTTTTTTTTTTTTTGGCTTTTGAGCTTATTAATAAAAATCACATTACATATATAGTTTGTTGAACTGCATGCTGCTCTACGAAGTAATTATAGCTAACTAAAGCCAAAATATGAATGTAAAACTAAAAATATACAGTTAAATAATCAAACCATTAATTGAAGAAGAAAAGTAATTACTAGTAATTAAGTTATTAGATTATCACCTGTACATATATATATCTTTGCCATGGAGCCTTTTCCTGCACAAGTAACAGCAGCTGAGAAAATCAGCTACCGGAAAACCTTCTCCGGCGGCCGATAGGTTGGCGAGCTCAGCAGTTGCATCGTCTCCACGGCTTCGAGCCTTGCTCAGCTGTGCGAGGATGCCGAGCCCTACACCGTCGGATTCTTTCTTTTTCCATCCCTTGGATGGCTGCGGGTTGCGTTCCAATGGGCTTGTTGGGCGGCGGCATGAAGAAGAGCCGGCAGCCGGGATGGGTAGATCTCGGTCGGGCCGCCGGGCCAGCATCGCCGGAGTTTTGGAGAAGACAGTGGCAATGTTCTAAGAGGGTGGAAAAATGGGTTCTCTTTGGATGATTTTAAAAGCCCATGAGATCTACTTGAACTCCTGCTCAGGGTAAATATTTGCATACGGAATACGCCCTCAGCTCTACGTACGTACTTCATTAACGCTGCAATACCCTCATAATAAACTATGAATAACATCAAAATAGAACACACGAAGGTCATTGAGGTTATATGCTATTGATATTAATACATCAATAACCTCTCAATAACTCTTAATAACTGCTAAGCGAAGGTTATTATGCACACAGTTCTGCGTACGTAGTCCGTATGCAAATATTTCTCCCTGCTCAGGTGTAGATTCTGATAAATTGACCCCTTATATCATCTAATGTGGGAGCACTTAAGAAAATGAATGTAAAATTGGTATTTCAGAAAAAAAGAAAAGGCAAATTTGATATTTTAAAGGGGGTAAAATGTCAAATTATTTCACAGCCAAATTATTAGAAAGAATACTTCGTAACTTTATTATTATTGGGCGTTTTCATTTAATTCTTAGAAAAATATTTTATATGTGTAATTTTTTTAGTATGATAAAGAAAAATTATTTTATGATTGGATGTTACCAAATTTAATTAATTTTGCAAGTCATCGTGAAATGATTTTTGAGCCGTGCATTAATTTGAAGTGCCGATAAATAAATAAATAAACGTTAATCGGTTCTCATTATGTCAATAAAACATCTAGTTAAATTAATGGGATTTAAATTTAGTTCGAACTATATTATAGTAATTTAAAATTTAATTTAATAATTTTGAAAATTATTGTGATTAGAAATTGGGACATTGACATATATATCATATAATTTTTATTTATTCACATATTTACTTATTATGTACATGACACTTAAATTTTTATAAATCAGAATGATTAATTTTTTACAAAAAATATATCTTCGTATAAATTTTTATACTATAATGTTTTAAAAATGGACATTAAACTTTAAATATAAAATATATAAATTAATAAGAACTGCGTGTTATTGTTGAATCATGATCTGACACTGAATCACACATCAAGGGAGAGAGAAATAAGTGGACGGTAACACACCGTATATAATATGTTGACCTTTCCCTAGGCATATTTGTACTCCATTTGTGTATGAAATAATCTTCTTATTTATATAGGAAAGTAGAATATAGTGTTTTTATGTTTTTGCACCTGCACTAATTGAGAGTTGTACATGGTATTATAGGTATTTCACAGGTATAAGCCTATCGCTTAGCTGCTACTTAGCTCGTTCGACTGAACTCGTATTGCTTCAACTCAACCGTATTGGTGGATTGAAATTGATTGGTTTCAGTTCGGCAGGATTAACTCTTTCAACTAAGTTAGTCCAAATATTGACCCCTGATAACAAACAAGTGGGAGGAGCTTCTGGACACCCTCGACATCATTGGAGATGTTAATGGAGTAGATCTTTCCTCGGTTTGGCTCCTTTATGTCAGTCGGCTCTGATAACGTAGTCTCATTTCCGATCAAGCAACTTGTATTCCGGTCATTCAATCATCTTCTTGACTTGTCGGGTTTAGCTTTGCTTGCTTTGAAGCGAATGTTGCACCCAATTGAATAAATGGGCTTCTTAGTCCTCTGTGGATGGACGTTCATTTATCTTACTATTTTCTTTTGGGACCATATGATCTCTTAGAATCAACTCTTACATATATTTTTATGTACAATTCTATATGTAAAATTAAAAAAAAAAAAGATATTTCGGTAAGAATCTGTTTTTTTCCTTGGCTAAATATAGTATAAAAAAATTAAAAAAAATGGAGAATGGGCGTAGGAGCTGCAGAGATTTTGAGGGGTGCAGGGTCTCGATTGCAAAACGTGATCCACATCATGATATGAAATGCCGCCTGCAGATGTACAACTGAGACGTGTCGGATGAATACGCGCATGGCCGGGACCGTAACCTAACATTCGCGATGAACTGCGTGACAGCGATGTAACAGTTTTATCACCGCCACGCAATTGATATTAACATCAAAAACTTGGTATTTATATTTATAATCTTTTTGTGCCAGCACTTGAGATTTGAAAAAATAAATAATAATAATTAAAAAATTCGACTTTTAATTATTTTATAAATTAAGTTAGTAATGGCTATTTACCAACTAGATAAAAAATTTTAAAAAAACCAAGTTTCTGTTTTAAAATAATTAGAAAAACTTACACATGTCATACTACAAAACACATTAAGAAGAAGCAATTGTGAAACAGTTATTGAAGAACTTGTGGTTCAAAAAGCTGTGGTGACCATTACATTTTTTTTTTTTTTAAAAAGTCAGACTATAGTTTTCCAGTAGCCACCATACTTACACATGTCATACTACAAAACACAATTTTCAGCCATAATTTCTTTTTAAAAATAAGAAAAACGTGATTTTGGCAAACACAAAAAAGTGTGGTGAACACTTCAACCATACCGCTGTCCCAAAAACATCCTAAATTTTTTAGGAAAATTTACAAACATACCATTCAATTCTTATACATATCAAAAAAATACAAATAAATAAAATGAATAACACAATTCAAAATAAAATCTTGTATTCTATCACCAATCATAAATTAAAATATATTACAAACTTTTCAATCTATTTTGTATATATTGATAATATTGCATAACAACTCCATTCAAAACCAAATCAAACATTCTTTTTCAATGTACGGTACGAGACAGTCATTAAGCCAATCATTACTCATTCGACTACGCTTCGATTTTTGACAACTTTCATTGCAGAAAATGCTCTTTCAACTGTAGTTATAACAACTAGTAAAGTTAATGCAAAGATAATAAGTCTATAAATTAAATGCAAATCATTCTTTTTTGTCAGAACAAACTGTTTTGCAAGATCAACAATATCATTTAGAGATGACAAATAAACGTGCGCACGTCCCACTCACGTGCAATGCTATGGCTAGTTTACGTTTTCTCAAACCACGTGATAACGGCCCTCCTTCCATTGTTGTATTGTTAGACGTCATTTCGGGCCCATAAAGTCAAACATATGGGCCCACCTAAACCTGTCATTGTAAACCAACAAGCTTTTGTAATCCATTGAGCTTGTAGTCACAGTCCATGGGTTGTGTATCGGGCCCGACGCTCCGAATAAACAAAATACGGTGAGCCTTTTCTTCCAAGTGGTCCTGAATTTAAGAAAAAAAAACAATTTTAAAATCCTCTACATTATTTTTCAATGCCGTGCAATTTGTCCAATTTTTAACCCAAACTTATTCGAAAATAAATAAAATATAATTTCTCCTTGGTATAGAACTTGAATTCTACCCCATTTCAAGCTAAGATTGCGTTGGGCTGTTAACGTCCGATTTTGAGCTGAGCTCGGCTTAATATTTGCTAAAAAAAAATTCAATCCAAAATCTTATCTTGTAGCTCGGCTGGTTTATATCAGTCCGAGTAAAATTCAATTCAAAATTTTAGCGATTAACGATCTCCAAGCTAAATTTGCTAAATTCACAGTCATGGACTGTTAACGACCCGACTTTGAGCAGAGATGAGGTCGGCTTGAAAAAAAATCGATCCAAAATTTGGCTTGTGGCTTGGCTCGCTTATTTTGATCCGATCTCCATCCGAGCCGAAATTCAAATCAATCTTCAGGTGGTTAAGGATCTTTGATCTAAATTCACAACCCTAAAACGACATATGCAAGCCACGTTTGCCCTAGTGCTTGAGATTTTTATTTTTCAACTAAAATAGCTTGAGTTCAAGATCATGTAGATGCATGCGAAATAAAAAAAAAAAGTCTATGTATTAAATTTTTTAATAGTCATTTACGTATTATAAAATTCTTATGCATTTGTGTATATATACATATATGCATACATAAGTGCGTCTCTCTCTCTCTATCTCTCTCTCTCTCTCTCTCTCT
>NW_018164962.1:31264-33216 GCF_001263595.1 Phalaenopsis equestris | reverse complement strand
TATATATATATATATATATATCACTTAAATCCTTAATATTACATAAAAAATAATTTTTTTGAGGTTTAGGAAATATCTTGTCATATATATATATATATTGACAAAGTGTAGCAAATATAAATATTAAATTTTAGGTGTTAGATAAATAAATACATGGGAATTGTATTATATGAATGTATGTTTTCATACTTTTTAATATGTTAGACATGATCTTAAATTTGAATGAGAAATAGATCGGGGATAACCAAGAGAATAATAATCCTATAAAAAAAATATGTCTAAACATTTATCTCACAAAATTAAGGTTCTTGAAATTAATCTTTGATCATGATTAGCCAACTACATCTTTATTTTACTTGATCATGATTTCATAGATGGAGACTTATGATTAACACAATAATGTGTAGTTAATTTTTCTAATACAAACGATGGACTAAATTTATAGTGAGTTTCATTTCAAACCACTGGCTGCCAAAACCACTGGCCAATAAGAATTTCGGCAAAAATGAGAATTAGTGACATTGAAATTTAATGTACAAAAAAAAAAAAGAGGAGAAAGAAGCTAACGTCCAGTTTAAGATAATTATAGCTATTTGAAGGAAGAACTGTGAAGCTGCAGTTTAAATAACTGTTATTTAAAAAATTATTGAAGCTATTACAAATTTTGCTTTTGTTTTCAAAATATCAGCTTTTCTCATAACACGTAGAGTCTTTTTGGAACAGCTGTTGATTATTTATAATCTGCTGATAAGCAGATTATTCTGATAATATGATAATCTGCAAATTATCAGAATAAATTGGCTTGTTGTTTGAGGCAATTTATTCAGAACAACTTACTGGGAGTTGTTGTTGGATAAATGACCATTTTGCCTCTGTTTGGTTAAGCTGTTTACAACTTAACTGAATGAGGAAAATAATTGATAGAATAGTAGTCTCAAACTATTACAGTTCAGTTACAAAAATTAAAATATATTGTTCATCATTTTGTGAGTGTCAAAAGAAATACAATTACAATTAACAGTAAAAAAATTAATTAGTTCAGCATATAAATGAAATAAGAAGAAATACATAAATTGTTCACCATTTTCCAAGAACTGCTGTTGCCTCTCTTCTTCCGTAACAACTTGTAAGTCGAAGGCACTCTATCTCACAATTTTTTATTTTGGGGGAAGAAATATGAGGAGTTTCGGAGGGGAGCAGAGGAGGAGAAATATGGGGTTATCTTCCTCAATGCTTTCGGGTAGGAACAGAGGTCTACAGAAGCCGCGATCAAGTTGTTACCTTCCTCGGTGCTTTTGGGTAGGAGCGGAATGGAGCGGAGGAGGAAAATATGGGAGTTTCGGAGGTCCATAGAAGCCGCGACAGAGCGGAGCAGGAGAAAGATGGGAGTTGCGGAGGTCTGTAGAAGCTGCGACGATACGGAGCAGGAGAAAGATGGGAATTGCTGATGTCTGTAGGTCGAGCAAAGCGGAGGAATAGAAGGGCAGCGATCGAAGGGATCGTCAAGGGTGATGCGAAGGATCAACACGGGCGAAAGGTGTGCATAACTGTGATTCTCTCCCGGGGAGGAGGCGAGGTGGCGAGCGAAGGGTAGCACAGTGATTTTTTTTATTGGACGCAGGAAGCAAGGGGGAGCCGGCTTGCAAAATTATGAAGAAAACAATGATAAAAAATGCCGCGGCACGAATAATTTCGCCCGAACGTGATATCCAAACAGGTAGGCGTCGTCTTGAAAACACAGCCGCTCCCTATAATCTGCCCCAAACGGGTCCTTAGTCAGGTCAAGTTGCGAAAAAAAAAAAAACTTCCCACCATAATTTTTTGAAAAAGCTTGCAAAACTTTGTTTTGCCAAACATTTTAGCGCAGTGCCGCACCACCGTCTCAAATAGGGCTGTAAAAATGGCTCGTTGTTCGCGAACAGCTCGTGTTCGGCTCGTTAATTTCGTTCGAT
>NW_018164962.1:19431-30844 GCF_001263595.1 Phalaenopsis equestris | reverse complement strand
TGACTCGCTCATGTTCGGCTCGTTTACACCCCTAGTCTCAAACACACCCCAAATTGAGCCTATGTGGCATGACTTCCAAAGTTTTTCGAAAAATATATGGTAGATTTTGATGTTGGAGAGTGAGTATTTAATTCAAATGAAAAACTCAAATACTAACCACTAACTTGTTAAGGAACAACGTAAGTACTTTTAGATGACATAAACAACTATATATAGATGATAACTTACATAGATTTAAAACTTAATTCGATAGACAATTTCTTTATTCCGATAAAATGAATTCATAATTGATTATAAATTTATGTTAATGTTTAATTATAAATTTGTTTAGGTTGATTTTAACTCTTTCTTCTAGCTTTATTTTTCTCTTCATATTATCAGTGTAAGATTATTGTCACGGGTGTGTGTGTGTGTGTGTGTGTGTGTGTGTGTGTGTGTGTGTGTGTGTGTGTATATATATATATATATATATATATATATGATATTATCAGTGTAAGATTATTGTCACACGGGTATGGTAAATATATGATATTATTATACTTATATTTTTATGCTATTTGATCATAAACTATTTATTAGTTTAAAGGTTATTTATTTTGTAAACTATAAATCTAAGTTCTTATTTTCAATTAATTACTAAAATATTTGATTAAATTATTACTACATTTGGATATATTTAATAAAATAATTTATATAGTTAATAAAAATTAAGTTGTGGGATATTTCAATATGCACATAAAAATTTTGAGTATTCCCATTCAAATATTTCTTAGTCATTTTAAAAATATTATTGTTTTTGGGGGTAATGAGGGCAAAACTTAATTATATTAGAAATAATTGAGCGCAAATTTAGAAAAGAAAATTAAAACCTATTGGTGAAAAAAAAAGAAATTAAAAATAAAATAAAAAGTACATTTGGTCAAAAGATGAATGAATGAAGAGTTAAGAATGTGTGGTGATAGGCCTGCAAGAACTAAAGGTAATCATTATGCACCACCCTTGTCCATTTACAACTTAAGAAACATTACATTTGTCATAGAAATAAGCATTTAACCAAACAAATCAACAAGAGGCAAGGTTATGCTTCAAATAGATTAAAATATCCTATGCTAACCCCTTTTAAAGAAAAAGAAATATTGTAATTTACTTTTGATCCTCCTATCATCTATAAATAGGAGGGTTTTTTCATGTAAAAGGGTTTTCTTTGGGTTCCCCCAATTGTAATAGGTATTTCTAATTAAATAAAATGGGTCCACGAGCCAGAAACACTTCATTTGCTCTGACGGGGCAAGTATTCCTCTTCTCCTCCTCCCCTCTCTCCCTGTCTTTCTCTCTCTAGCTCTCGCTCAATCTCCCTTTCCCTTTCCTCAATGTTCTATCTCTTGGACATGATCTATCAGCCAAATTTAGATTCAACAAAATGTGAGCGAAAGTATTGGAAGGAGGATATCATCAAATTTGTGTCGCAATCATGGAACACAAAATATTAATGTTTAGTGTTGTAGCTGTTAAGTAATATCATAGAAGTCAAATGAGATATATGGTTCATAAAAAAGCAAACCCTTATAAAATTTAGTTTGATTTAACTTTTATTGAACTTGACAACCACTAAAGGTGCTCCAATTTTGCTATCAACTTTTTAAACACCTTTTTTAAATTATCACAATTGTCAATGTGAGATCTAGCATTTGCCCATTCAAATGCATCTTGAAATTGTATATAATTATTCCTTTTTTTTCATTTCTACCCTCAAAAACATGAATTTCAGCTTTTTAGCACATTTTTTTTAGTGTGGAAATTATGAAATTTATGCCGATAAATCATAGTATTTAAATTGAAATTTTTCGCTACGAAAAATATGTCATCGCATCTATAAGTTAAATTAAAAACCAATTGCCTTGCCAATTATAAGACAATAGACGTTCCAAGAAAAGCCCAGGGCAAATTGGTCTAGACCAAGTAAGGCCCATTTTATGCCCATTTATGTGGGATTTATGGAAGTTTGCACGTCAATTCAGTTACATTCAAGGTATATGTAGGGTTTAAGATATATGTTGGATGCAATGTTAACTATAGATGATATTAAGATTTGTGTCATATGAAGGATTAGTGGTTAAAGAATAAAGGGAAAATGAGAGAGATTTTGGGATATAAATTTTTCTTAGTGATCTGAACTTATGTATGGGGACCATAATATATGATTTAATAAATTACAATAATGTGGATAAAGAGATTAGCATGTCAAATTTTATAGCTTCCTAATTTCTTTAGCAAGTATCCTTCACAAATATGAGACTTCGTTCGTCTTTTGGACTAGTCCAATTGACAAGTATTGAGGAATGAGCGAGAAATGACTCGTGAGCAAGTTTCAGCGAGTTCCATTTTTAGGTGATTTCAAGTTTGTTGATCTTAATCAGGCGAGCATAATTGATACTTGTTGAATCAAATTTAGAATATTGTAATGAATTAATCATTTAGATCAACTAGATGATTTAGAATTTTATTTTGGGTGATATCAAATATGACGAATACCAACATCTAATTAATCATCAATAATTTACAGAATTTGATTCCAACATATATGTTGAATAAATCAATTTAATATGCATATGTGTGTATATATAATTGACTTATTTAAGTTTTATTTTTAAGCTTAGCATGCAGTTGACTTTTCAAAATCAATTAAAAACATACATAGAAGGGCTAAATAAGCTCATAAAAAAAGAATGAATACTTAGCTTGTTACACTAACAATAAAATTTGTAAGTCTAACTGAATAGTTAATTAAAAAAATTGAAAATAGAAAACAATAATTGACCCCAATTAAGCATTACATAAACAATTTAATAAATTAGGCAAATTAAGTTTCTTCTGCTCATACAACAGAAAAAGATTGTAACAAATTACTACATGAAAATACATAAATGTGAAAATATTACATCAAGCCCATTTGAAGGTTTTGCTAATAGGTCGAGTGAGTCGGGGAAGGCATGAGCTTGGCTTGTTGGGTAATTGAGCTCAATTCTCCGGTCACTTAGCGAGTCGAGCCCAAGCCCGCTCACAAGCCGGCTTGACTCACTTAGACCCCTAGATTGGCTTAACTAAATTTTAATAAAATAATTATACCTAAAAAATATGATGGCACTATTCTCTAGGAAAATCAACGAATCTCTCTAAATGGACTCCAAAGAAATGCATCGGGATAGTCAAAAACTGGAGACGCTAAGCGTCGTTTCCTTGGATCGGGTATAGTTCCGATCAAATGAAATTGCAGAAAAATGAAAGAACAGGAGGCACCTGATCCGAGAGACAGTTAGCTACAACTTGTTCCTTCGACTTATTTTGGAATTCTTAACAAAGATAGTCATAGGGCATGTTCTTAAATATCTTTTAAATCTTCAGAGAAGACCCATTGTCTAAAGAGATCTGCCAATCAGATTATGGTGATGCATCCTCGGCCTGAATATCCAAGTTCTTCCTAACAACATTAGGGCCTCTATCAAGGATTCTCTCGAAGAGACACGACGAAGATCTTCTAGCCGACTGAACAATTATCAGGCAATCGAAAAGCTACAAAGGCTGGCTATTAATTACTGCCCTTCAAGTAGTTACAAATACGAAACAGTTCCAACATTAGTTTTGGACATTAAAGGGTCCCCTAGTCGGTTGCAAATATGAAACGATGGCCGTCTCTGGTAATGTTTTGGAAATACCTAATGTTTTGTTCCCTATTTCTTTCAAAGAACGGATGGAAGAGAATGCTCTCAACAATCTCTTTAAAAAACCTACGAAGAAGAATGGTAAGCCAACCATTTTTTTTTCAAGAAAGGGAAACGAATATTCTTACAAGACCCTTAAAATTTACCTTAATTGGTAAATTTTCTCTGTTGCATTCGAAATTTGAAATTATACGCAAATACTTTGCTGATCTAAATCTTGTTGGGAAATAGAGTTTGGGTATGATTGATGGTCAAAATCTTATGATCAAATTGCAAGAAGAAATGGAATATACTTCCTTATTTGCAAGAAAACTTCTTACTATTGATAAATGCTATATCAAATTTTTGAAATGGACGCCAAGTTTTAATCCTTCTAAGGAATCACCTATTGTATCGATCTGGATTCAATTGCCAGGACTTAAGCTGTATTTATTTCATCTGCAAGTATTATATTCAATTGGTTCTATATAAGGTTATCCATTAAAGATGGACAATGCTACCTTACAGTGTTCTAGACCTTCTATGGCTAGAATCTTAATCGAAAAGAATGTTACTGCTCTATTCCATGATTCTCTATGTATTGGGGATGAAATACGGGCTATTGGCATAAAGCAAAAATGGAATTTGTTCCTCCTTATTGTTCCAAATGTAAGATGTTTGGGCATATCATGATGATTTCAAGAGGCTTCTTATAGAGAGTTGGGTTACTTCGGCTGTGGGTGATTCAGGGTTTAGGCTATGGAAGTTGCAGAAGAATTTGGACAAAAACCTCAGAAATTAAAATTGTGAGGTTTTTGGTAAGATTAACAGAGTAATTGAGAAGCTCGAGGACAGAGTTAATTCTCTAGAATTTGAGTTTGCTAATCATTGCATTGAATGGGATGTTCTCTTTCAATGTCAGCAAGAATTACATAAGGCAATTGCTATGGAGGAAAGTTTTTTGGCTCAAAAAGCCAATAAAATTGGTTTTTTTTAGGGTGATAAAATTTCAGCTTATTTTCATGCATGCATAAAAAGAGAAAAAGGAGTAATATTATCACTTCAATATGCTATAGTGATGGTAGTATCTTATATAATCATCATGATATTATTAATGACAACCTTAAGTATTTTTCTGCCATCTTTAATTCTGACACGAGCTCATTACAAACCATTGATAAGTCTTTATATGACACGGTTCCTGACACTTTTGGTTTGCATCTTGCTAGTATTCCTAGTGCTTTAGAAATTAAGAATACTATTGATGCTATGGAAAATGGGAAAGCGGATGGGCCTAATAGGTTTACTATTTAATTCTATAAAAAAGGTTGAGAGATTTTAAATTCTGAGTTGGTTAAATCCATTCAAGACTTCTTCAGAGGTGTTGAATTACCTAAATACTTTAAGTCTTCTGCTATTGTTCTAATTCCTAAGTCTAGTAATGCTTCCTCTTGGAGATGTTTAAACCTATAACTCTTAATACTGTTGTTTCCAAGATCATCTCGAAAACTTTGGTTAACAGACTGCATCCTTTCAATCAGAAGATTATTTCTAATAATCAATCAAAATTCATGTTAGGGAGGAATATTTGTGAGAATGTGTTGACTATCCAGGAGCTTCTTATGGACTTTGATAACAAAAGCAGGGGTGGTAATGTGATCTTTAAGCTTGACATTAATAAAGCCTTTGACAATATTTGTTGGAAGTTTATCCCGGATGTTCTAAAAGCTATTGGATTTCCAACGAATTTTTTTTCTCTGATTCTTAGAATCCTGGACAACAATTTCTATTCATTGATTATAAATGGGAAGAAAAATGACTTCCTTAAAGCATCCAAAGGCATCAAACAAGGGGATCCTTTATCACCTTATTTGTTTAGTTTTGCTTTTGTCTGTTTGTCTAGAAGTTTGAATACTTAGTTTGAAAAGTTTCCTTCTTTAAACTATGTGCACAAGGGAAGGGTGAGTATATCGTATCTCTGTTTTGCAGATGATTTAACTGTCTTTACCAATGCTCATAAAGATCTATTACGAAGGTATGAGATGTTCATCAACATTTTCAGTTAGCATCTGGGTTATGCTTTAACACTTCCAAGTGCTCTTATTATTATTCTAAATACGCCCTGTTTCTAAGAAGAACTGGATATCTGATAGAACTGATTGTACTAAAGTTGTGCTTCCTATTCATTATCTGGGTTTCATGTTAGATAGAGGGCAGCAACGTATGAAGCATTGTATGCAGTTGGTTGATAAAGTGAAACAGAAAATTTTGTCTTGGGAAATAAGTTTCTCTCTTACGGATGGAGAATTACGATTTTGAAGAGTATATTGTGTTCATTGCCACTTTAGTCTTTACAAATGATGAATCTACCTAAAGGGATTAATTAAAAGTTAGAAATATTATTTAATAAGTTCCTATGAGATGGTTTAGGCAAGACCTCCATTCACTGAAGAAGTTGGCATGAGCTTTATAAACCCTGTGGAAAGGTTTGTTTGGGCTTTAGGAGTCTGTAGGACTCTATTAAAATCAATTATATGAAATTATGACATCATTTTCATATGAACAATTATTTATGGGCCTCATTGATGAAGACTAAATATTGTACTGAGGAACATCCTATATCTTTCACACCTAAGAATAAAGATTCTTATATTTGGAAATAAATGTTGAAGGTTTTTATGGAAACTAAAACATTTTTCTACTGGGATTTGGGGAGTGGTCAGTGTTCTTTTTGGTTTAATGATTGGATGGGTAATGGGAACCTTGCTGATCAGTATGGAGGGCCCTTTGATATTAACCTTAAGGTTAATAATTTTTGGTCTCAGAATAGTTGGATGAAGAATAAATTGATGCAATTGTTAATATAAATGATGCTAACTTCATTACTTTTATTCCTATTTCTAGATATCAGAATGATAGACTGATTCTCAAGAAGAAGTTGTCTCATTCTATTTCTGAGAGCCTTGCTTTTGCTATTATGTTTTCTGATGGTTTGAATCTGGAATGGGTGTGGAATCCATAGTTAAAACCATCTATACCGTTCGTTATATGGCATGTATTACATAATTTGTTGCTTACTGACGATATTCTTAAAATGAAAGGTTTAAAGCTTTCATTTCGATGCATTCTTTGTAAGGAAAAAGAGGAATCAATTAACCATTTATTTGGAAATTGTGGCTTTATTACTGCTATTTGGGACATGCTTAATGAAAGACTGCTTAATTTTAGAATGGAGAATTTTTTCCATTCTATTAATGAGTTTTTTAGTAGATGGAGGAATTTGGGTAAGGTGTTTTTTAATATTGTTCCATGTGTGGTCTTATGGTTTACATGTTTAGCTCATAATAATGCCATCTTTGCTGATGAGGTTCCCAAGGTCTGCACTACATTAGGTCTTATTTTTGGCTATTTATATAAAAGTTTAAATCATGTTCAATTTAAAGGGAAAGGTGTGGATATGTTGACTGGATATCTTCAACAATTGATTTTAAATAGGAATTCTGTTATACATGCTTTCAGAGGGATTTGGTGTAAACCTATTGCTCCTTATTTTTATTTTAAGATAAATATTGATAATACTGATGATTGTTGGAAGCCCAATGTGGCTAGTGCGGGTGGTGTTTGTTTTGATTTTGCTGGTTCTATTGTTTTTTGGTTTGCTGCTTTGACTATTCCTAATTCTCCTTTAACAGCTGAAGCTGATGTTGTTGTGTTTGGTCTGATGATGGCTACGAAGATTGGACTGGTCAATATCATCGTTGAAGTGGATTCTCTAATTCTTTTGAATTGTTGCAGGTATAATAGGGAGGCGCATTGGAGTATCTTGCTTCAGATGAGGAGAATTCGCTCTTTAAAAGTAAATCTGAATGTGAATTGGACGCATGTTAGTAGAGAAGGCAATGTCGTGGCTCATTGGACTGTCAAGTTTGGTTATAATTGTTCAAGAGCTCAAGTTTTCTTTAATTTTCCTGATGAGTTCTTAGCTTTGGCTATTAAAGATTTATCTGATTAGAGCTATATTGTGGGGGTATGGGTGTAGTGTGAGTTATTTTTTCTCATTTTTTTGGGGACAGTAACCTTTTTTTATTTTTTTCTTGCGTGATTTGTATAGCGTTTAGGTAGGTTCATTTCCCTACTTTTGTAATTTGCCCTTTGTTGAAATAAAATGGAGCCTTTTGTTCTTTAAAAAAAAAATTAAACGACGTAATAACGACTTCTATTGTCCCTATTAAGATTGAGATAAACTTATAACTTCACTCGATATTTCTATAATCTATAAATTGGGTGTCATTTTTTAAATAAAGAATTACAAAATTTACTCTCATAACTTATGTTACTGCATATTTTGTTTTTTTGTTCCTCTCATTCGTCTATCGCTCTATATTTTGAGTGTGATCCACATAACAATTTTGAATTCAACAACAATATATATGAACTTAAGAGGCCTTTATCAGATTAATTTTCTAACAATATATAAATTAATTTGTGAACTAATTTCAAATCATCCAAATAAAGAGTCGATTGGGCCCTAAATTTAATTTAATTGAATATATTTGCAGAAATTCAACAATGATCTGCTTACCTGCGAAGACTCGCTCATGAAAGTCATGTCGGCATAATAATGGTGCGATACACTTAATCATACTGCATTTAAGCTAAAATTTAATTCATAATTGTTTTTTTTTTGTATATTTTTAATCAGCTTTTATTTTATCGTATTAAAAAATGGCCGCCCTTGTTTGTGTTAAATGATATGGGCCATAAAAGTGGGCCTACTATGTTTTGGAACTGGGGCTGTGGGCTCCAATTGAATAATTTTGCCGTCGGTTATCATAAATACGTTTCGGAGAGGCGGATTTCTAGGACTTATTTGATCAATTTTTTATTTTTATTTAAAAATATGTTTATTTAATATATTTTTATCCCTTCTAATTTTTTACTTTAAAAAAATAATAAATTTTTAAAAAAACTATTTTGTCTATTTTAAAAATAACAGAACAAATTGAAATATATACTTTTTTAAAATAAAATTGAAGAGAAAGTGACCTCAACAGCCTTTACACAACATCATCAAGATTAGTGTGAAGGGGAGTGCATCCAACGGTCTTCAAGGCTAAAGGAGATTAATGGTGCTTCCTTACCAAACATTAAATCATCTCCGCTAAAGGAATAACGTGCAAGTCTGTTTATCATGTAGGATGGCATTATTTCCTCTTGGTCAATCACACGGTTCTCGTGAGGGAATTTTCAACAATAATCGCTGTTCCCTTTTCTTTTTTCCATTTTGTTTTTCATTTTTTTTTAATTTTAGTTTTATCTTCTCAATGTAATAAAAAAATTTAATTGCAATTTTAATATACTTTAAATTTAATTCTCTTTTATGTTCATAGAAAAAAATGTAATTATTAGGTGTCCGTAAATTCATGATGATAATAATAGATTAATGTTTGTATAAAAATCAACTGTGAATTAATTAGAATCATTTATTATTTGAAGTTATAAAAATTTATTCCTCTTATTAAATGGAGAAAATGAGATTTAAGAGTCTTAACTAAATTATAAATAGCAAAAAGCAATGGTTTAGATATAATAATCGGGCATTTGCGCTAATCAATATATTAAATTT
Organism: Phalaenopsis equestris; assembly: GCF_001263595.1. Taxonomy (NCBI): domain Eukaryota; kingdom Viridiplantae; phylum Streptophyta; class Magnoliopsida; order Asparagales; family Orchidaceae; genus Phalaenopsis; species Phalaenopsis equestris. The sequence continues at coordinate 21,520 of NW_018164962.1, read as the reverse complement.
TAGAAAAAATCAGGTTATGTGACTAAAATTGTTATTATAATATTTTATTTTTATTGAATTTATTTTATAACAATATATTTTATTGTTGCTCTCTAATATAACATATAACTTTAACAATTTTAAAATTATTCAAAACTTTTTTCATTATAAAATTTTTTTAATTCAGTTCACAGGTCGATCTATCCACTTGACGTTAGGGCGGTCAAAACGGCTTGCTGTTTGAGAATAGTCCGTGTTCGGCTCGTTAAGAAGCTTGTATTCAATTTGTTCATTAATTTAACGAACCGAGCACGAATAGTTTTTTTAACGTTCGATATATAATTGAGGAAAACACGAGCAAAGAATTATTGTTTCGTGTTCGGTTCGTTTTGACATGAAATAATTAAATTAGACTATCCCCAATCCTTAACATTCTACAATTGCGTGACTGGTGTTGTCAAAATGACTCTTTGTTCGAGAACAACTCTTGTTAGACTCGTTGAAAGTAAACAAACCAAACACAGACAAATTTTTTTTGTTCATAATATAAAGGAGCCGACCTATGATAATTTTTAACTAGATAAACAACTCGTGTTCCGCTCATTTACACCTCTACTCGGCATATATATATTATGGTTCATGCATAAAATTGTCAATTTAATACTAAAATACTAAATCCAAAGTAAAAGAAAATAATAAAAAAAATATTTTTTGTTGGAAATTTAATGAACATGCCGCATGTGGGCGCCGTCCACTTGCGCCTCACGTCACCGAGGCCAGGCATGCATGCTGCTTTTACAAGTTACTGATTTTTAATGATTAAAAAAGGCAATCAAACCCACGTTCCCAACCCGTGTTTTCCATAGCACGTTCTTCCTACGAAATCTTCAAAGTTCGCTGGTTTCCAATAGTTTCGATTTAAAACTATTCAAAAATTTAAAGCTAAAATTCAAAACTTAGAAATTCATTATTCCGTTAATTCTCTATCACATCAACTATTTTTTCAGAAAACTCTTGAGATCTCATCAAATTTACTTGCATCACGCAACTTAAATCTCAATTAAATATTTTTTAATTCTATACTCTTAATATTTTTAATTCTAAACCAATGAAAACTAAAAATTAATATGTCTTCAGTTTAAGGTTCTGTTTGAGATAACTTATTTGGTGTAGTGGCGTTTTAAAAATACATCTGATTTGTTTGGATAAACTGCGTGTTGACAGCTTATGAAAACAGTATTTTCACACCTCACTTGTCTAGACGCGGTGACAATTTTCTGGTTGTGATCTAGCTTTTCCAAAAAAAATAAAAATTTTAATAGCTACCGCACCTAGCTTATCAACAGATTATTTTTAATCAAGTTATCAGCAAATTATTCAATAAGTTGCAGCTGCGCCAACCAGACCCTAAGAAGTAATTCAAAATTAATATGTATTTTCTCCTTCATCTTCTACGGGCATATAAGAAACAAGACAAAATAAATAAATAAATAAAAGATAAAAGATGGTAATTTGACGGGGACTAGAACCAAACCCTTTTATGTTCAAATTGTAAGAAATATCAGTTTTCACTTCTTCGCTTTAGTGCTGGGACATAACAATTGGAGCACTATTTATCTCTTTCCAAAGCAGAAGGCAATAATGAACGAAATGTTAAAATTGAACGTAAGAGATCAAATCCTGTCCACTCAATTTTGTCTAATCACGTAACAGATCAAGAATAAATTTGAACTGCTGCAGTAAATTAGATTATTCCAAACTATAGTACACCTAGAAATGAATATTGTCGCCTTCCATTAGTCAATTTTATTTAGCCCTTGGTACTGTTGTGAAATTTAATGCGGAATAAAACAGGAATCGACATAAACTAGAAGAACACGGAGATTTAACGAGGTTCGGCAAAGAATTGCCTACGTCCTCGGGAGCGAGCGGCGGTTTCACTATTTCAGAGAAGTTCAATTACATCCCATAGGGTTTCCCATATAAATAGACATATACAAACCCTCAGATAAAATTACAATCACGCCCTCGCTCCTCCCAACCCCCTTTATTCCAAGAGACACTCCTTTTCACCAGGAGACACGCCTCTTCAAAAGAAACTCCAACTCCC
>NW_018164962.1:16568-17660 GCF_001263595.1 Phalaenopsis equestris | reverse complement strand
CTGAACCGCACTCCTCGCAGAACCAAGAGACGAATCGCCCCTGCCTGCCAGCGAATGATTGGATGTCTGCCCACGAACCCAGAGACGAACCTCTGCTTCGCACCCCTTCGCAGAAACCTCGCGGAAGCGGATGCCTGTTGCGCCCCGATCAGCGATTCACTGCCTCGAACTCCTTCCGGTGTCGAGAATCGCGCGAACAGCCCACTGTCTCGATCGCGCCTATTTCGCGATTCCTAGTCCGATTCTTCCCGTCCGCCGCCGCCGCGAAGCTGGACTCCCGCGATTCTCTGCCGAAGAGGATTCGCGAAATCCTGCACCGAGCCTTCCTCCTTCCCGCCTTCGCGAAACCGAGCAAGCGAATCAGGAGGGAGACTCTCTGTCGCGAACGAGTGTTGTCTGTCCGAAGCCTTTCTTCTCCGATTGCGATTGCGACGACTCACTCGCGCCCTAGCGTAACAACTGCCGCACGCGATTCCTCTGCACTGAAGAAGGCTGCCCAGGCGAACTCCTTTCGCGATCCTCCGCTCAACTGCCGAGCGAATGTTCCTCTGCGTCGTCCGCGAACTCCAGATGCGCCGCTCCTCCTTGTTCGCCCGTCCCGAACTCGTCTGCCGCTAAGCCTCTGATCTTCTCGCGAATGATCAGCCCTTATCGTCGAAGCCCGTCCGCGAACTCCTGTCCAAACTTGCTACTCTGATTCGCGCGAACGCCTGGGAACTACCGCAAAACCGCCCGAACTTCTTTCTCAAATCTTTTTCCTGCGTGTGATCTCCTCCTGTTCCCTCGAACCTGGCTCTGATACCAATTGTTGTGAAATTTAATGCGGAATAAAACAGGAATCGACACAAACTAGAAGAACACGGAGATTTAACGAGGTTCGGCAAAGAATTGCCTACGTCCTCGGGAGCGAGCGGCGGTTTCACTATTTCAGAGAAGTTCAATTACATCCCATAGGGTTTCCCATATAAATAGACATATACAAACCCTCAGATAAAATTACAATCACGCCCTCGCTCCTCCCAACCCCCTTTATTCCAAGAGACACTCCTTTTCACCAGGAGACACGCCTCTTCAAAAGAAACTCCAACTCCC
>NW_018164962.1:1284-4852 GCF_001263595.1 Phalaenopsis equestris | reverse complement strand
ATGTTAGAGAATTCATGTTTCAACTTTATACACAAATTACAAAAGAAAAGTACATAATAGCCAAGATCTTTTAAATTCATGATTTTTACATATGTAAAAATAAAGCGACGCATACCTGTATTCATGATGAACAAATTTGATCTTGAAGAGATGGAGTTTCTCTCTCTAATTCCTTAAAACTTTCTGTACTTTCTGATGGAGAGAAATGTACGAGGTGTGTTAGGTAGAGAGAGGACCCATTCTCAAATTCATGCTCTATTTATCCACCATCCATCAAGGGGGTTACTAACCAATAGGATTTATGATAATTTAATAAATTAATTGATTTTTATTAATAAAATCAATGACATAAGTTAGTAACATTTATTTATTTTAGGGGTTATAGAGTTACAAAAATAAATATCATAAGTTATCATAAATTATGACATAAATTATGAGTTAAGAAAATAAATAACTTAAGTTATCAAAATAAATATCATAAGTTGTCATAATTTATGACATAAGTTATGAGTTAAGAAAATAAATAACTTAAGTTATCAAAATAAATATCATAAGTTGTCATAATTTATGACATAAGTTATGAGTTAAGAAAATAAATAACTTAAGTTATCAAAATAAATATCATAAGTTGTCATAATTTATGATATAAGTTATGAGTTATGAAATTAATAACTTAAGTTATTAAAAATAAATCTCATAAGTTATTAAAATAAATGTGAGTCATAAATAAAAATATAACATAGAAAACATAGGAGTAACACATATTTTAAAGGAGAAGGCTATGACACACATCTTGCCAAAGATTGTTGTGCGATAAGTCCAAAGGGATATAATACAATATAGTTATTGTGGGATATAAGTGTTGCAAAGTAGATCCTTTCCAGATGGTTGAAGTGTAACCATTGAGAGATAAATTAAAATGATTTGGTGGTCAAGTATTGAATACAAATGAGAGCTTCATTTGCAACAATTTCATGGAGGGCACCATGGTGTAATATATGTTTTAATAGTGAAAGATATTTGTACGATTTCACATATTATTCAATTACCTTCAAAACTTAAGAAAAAAAAACTTTACAAATGAATTATAAGGTTTGTCTTATATATAATTTTCGTAAGGAAAATTCTTTATTTTTTCAAAATGCACCTCTTTGTTATTAATGAAATTGGATAGTGGAGATAAGCATCATTAAATATTATTTAGAAAACTTTTTTTGTAAGTACTATTTAAATATTTTGACTCCATTTTAATGTGTGTTTAGCATGGCATTATGTTTTCCTTTTAACCAACAATTACATGTTAAAAGATTCCTGATGGTAGATTTATAATTTAATGTCATAACGTTGTATGAAGATTCAACACACAAATAAATAATTGAGAAATAACAGGACGAGACACCATGACCTTTTAAATGGAAAAATTTTATAAGGGTAAAAAATTAAATCACGGGGCCTGATCTAGTTAAAGTAACCAACTTTGTAATTGTAAGTACATTGGTATATTGTTCACCTGAATTAGAGAAGAAGAAATTACAAAAAGTTAATAATCTCAAGAATATAATTTTTGTTCAGCTGTAATAGCCATAATTGGGCTACAATATATATAGTTCTCCGCTATAATAGAAATAGTTAGCCATAAAGACCATGATTGGTGGTTGAAGTAGCAGTAGTTGGTCACATAGGTCGTATTTGGAGAATATAACAGTAATAGTTTGTCGCAGGGGTGATAGTAAGTGTTTGCAATAGGGCCAGTTGGTCATAAAAGTCGTTGTTAGAGCTATAGTAGGAGTTGGCCACATAGTCCATAGTTTTTTACTGCGTTACTAAGCCTCATAGAAAATAGTTGATGACTGTAATAGCATTAGCTGGTCACAGAAGCATAGTAGAGACTGTAATAGCTTCAATTAGCCATTGAGGTTGTAGTTGAGGATATTTGAGGATTGTTATCGGATTTACGTCAGATTTACGTTCGATATTTCTTTGGGTAATACGGGCGTCGGTAAGGTTAATTGTGTTAATTTTGCATCGAAATATTTTGACACAAATAATTAGCCTCACTTTTTGAGTCATTGCGGCGTCGGATTTCATGTGGGTCATATAAAAAAAATTCAAAATATCAATTACATTTCCAAACCCTGCACACAACTTTTAATCCACATCACAATAATATTATATCCAATCATATCACAAATTAAAGGTTTTAAAAATATAATTAACGAAAAAAGGTGATATTGTCACAAATCTAAATTATCAAAAATTTACATACACACACTCAATATAAGTTCAAAACATTTCAAAATTTTAAAATACATAAAAACTCCTTCTAATCCTCCTCCCCCTTTTCCTCGACTATAGCAGTCACCGTTCGCTTGCTCCGACGATCTTTCATAATCTATATCAGGTGTGTTATACTCCACTCAATTCTCTGTTGGAGTTCACGTATATTGTGAACCTCCTCATTCATAGTAGCGACTTGCTTGGCAAGCTCTACAGTATTTAAGTGTGACGAACTCATGTCACCCAAAGAAACACGAGAGATCTCAACCTTCTTCTTCCCCGCTACTTGCGTCAATAACTTGAACTTAGACTGTGTAGTGGTAGCCTGACTATCACTAGTGCTAGCAGTGCTCGGGGTCAGGGAGACCAATTGCCTATCCCAAAGATGCTCGTAATTCTTCCACATAATAAAAGTTAATAATTAATCATCATTTTAAATACTAAGGGTGAAAATAAATGTGGAAAAATTAATTCTTTACTTACATTCACCCATCAGACCGGTTGTCAAATATGTGCGGGAGAAAACTCAGGTGTGGCAACAACAACAACAGATGGGCTGATAGCAAATAGGGGCAGAAGAAGACATGCTCGTCTTCCTGGTCTTGTAAATATTCACTGTAGTGTGAAGTACATGCGGTTGCAGATTTGGCTGATCACCAGTACGACTTGTGGCCATCTGTAGTAGGACTAATCGCAAAAACAAACAAGAGCAGTATACATAAGTAAAAGGAGAAATGTTCAAAATCTAAGGAGGAAAAATATAACTATGTCTAAAACAAAAATAAAGACCTATGCATTTAATTTATACATATCATTCAATTCTTATCACTTAACTCTTACTTTAAGTAATGAAAAAGTCAATTTTTCATTAACTCAAATTTAAACAACTAGTTTGTCTTTATTTTATGAGACTCTTAGTGTTTAAACATTGAAAAAGATAATTTTATTAACATATTATGATTTTCATTATTAAGTGAGGATTTCCTAACAAATACATAAAAGGTTCTTTCTCATTCGTCTTATACATCTCAACATTTTAATCAAAACCTTAAAGCTTTTCTCTATGTTTTTTTTCTTTCTTTCTTTTATTTTCTTGTTCTTTGTTTATTCCCGCTAGAAAGATTTTTGTGTCGCCCATATATAATTTAAGACATACTCTAATGTTTGTTGAGTTTGGAGGATACTAGGCAATAGATTGCCTTGATGAAAGGGAGAGTTATGTCGGAAAAAAAATTCAAAAAGAAGTTAATAGATTGTCATTAAGGGTCTGTTTGGGGCAGCTGCAGCTTAT
>NW_018164962.1:0-1184 GCF_001263595.1 Phalaenopsis equestris | reverse complement strand
TTTGAAAGAACTAGTAACGTTACTCGATGTAGATAAGAGATGTTTAACTAGAGACACTCTTACGTGATGTTATTGAAAGAACATTTGGAGTTTAGAAAAAAAAGAGTAATTCTACAAAATATGCCCACATATTCGTTTAGAAAACAAATACATATTGTGGTAGTTATAATGACCATCCACAACTACATTCAGTAGCATCCTTCACGCAGTAACTTTGACTTCAATAGGATAGATGAAGATATTCACATGTTCCTATTGAAACAAATGAATATCGCCTAGAACAATCTATATCACTTGCTGAAAGTGATTTGCTTGAGTCTTGTACCCGGATGGGGAGGGTGCATGAGAGATGATATAATTGAGAGAGCAAATTACAGATGACATCGTTGGCAGTTGAATGAAGCGATTATATCTCATTGTTATTATTTTATTTGCAATGTAATGTATAAATACTTATTGCATATCGTATTGAAGGTTTACGCAATAATGCAAATTTTGGATCTCAATGTGGGAAAACTTTTATTTCTAGTTCTTTTGCATGTGTTTTTTTCAACTTGGATAGCCTATGAGGCGACCGTGGGCATCCAATGTAAGTTTTTATTGCACGTTTTAATTTTTTATTTTTTGAGGTCTATGATGAGATATTCGATCTTATGAGTTCTTCTGGATGACCTATATATTGTTATTGATTCTTGACACGGATGCAATTCAGATGAAGACAACCAAGTTTTTCTCTTTTTTCAGTTCTATGACTTTTGAGATTCTTTTGGATGACTTTTTTGGTCATATGCATACGTGATACATACGAACTCAATATTATGTGGTTTAAAGACAACCAGAAACACTTTTTTTAAGATATATTATCTTTTTGTAGTAACGTATTTATCGGTTTTGACTATGTTCTCTGAGACCTCATAGTTTCATAAAATTTTAATTGAGTAGTTCTATTATTTTTCATTACTAATGTTACATCTATGAGTCTGTGCTTTGTGGTTTTAAACCTTAAGAAAAAATGAGCTTGAGGACTTCCAGTACATCCAGAGCATTGTACCGCTACTGTGCACTACAATGTTCTCTGCTTCCTTCACGAAAGTCACACAGCTCTGAGAGAAAATTTTACAGGTGTCCAAGAAATATAATAAAGAACTGTGACTTCTTTAGGTGGACAGATCGGTTAGAGAATT
>NW_018164961.1:112838-119010 GCF_001263595.1 Phalaenopsis equestris | reverse complement strand
TTAGCTGGCTTCAATCAAACCCTCAAACACGAATATACATTTATAATACAACTTATCAAATGCATGAAAAAGTTTTTGAGAATTAAGAATAGATGTTCTACATTTCATATCCTATTTTTTAGGGTTGAGCTTTCTTTGATATGCAAAAATTTGATTGATATACATAAAGGTTCGAAATACTATATAGTGTCAATCTTGACTCAACTTGGATTGCAAGTGTAATTGAGTATTGCACATCATATAGCTATCTTATTTTACTCTTCTTCTTTTCTTTCTTTATTTATTATTATTATTTTATGGGCATTCCTTATACTACTAAGGATTATGGATGCATTATCCTTCTAGTCTATCACTTAGAATTTGTTTTTTTTTTTATGAATCCTGCCTTTTTTATCATGAGAGTAACTTTGGATGACACAATTTATAATTTCTAATTAGGCAATTTTGTTTACATTTATAATTAAGTGGTCTAGAGTTTCATAGCTTTTATGAATTCCATACCTCCAATCAGCATTTGTTGGGCCTATTCCACCTATTTATAAATCTTTTTGGCAATTTAGTAATTTTTACCAAATAAGTTTTCATATGAAAAAATAGTTATATCATTTGAATGCAAGATTCAACACTATTCATCTTATGAACTAACTAATTTGAAAGCATAAATTGACATTTTAAAATAATAGTTCTTGAATCATAATAATTTCTTAATATTAATGCAAATTAGTTAAAATGCAAACATATCATCAATAACAACGAGTGTTATTATAGCTGTTATTGCATGTAAATAATCTTAAGGAGCATAGTTCTTTTAGAAAACCGATCACCATCGGCTCTAATAAAGTTGAATTGATTTGACCATGATTCTATGAATTTAAATAATTATTTTACAAGGATTTAAATATAACTTATTAATTTAGTTCAATGGGTCTCTTATTTTATCTCTTCATATAGAAATCTTCCATATAATACCCTCATAATGACACTTAATTTTTCCCCTTACAATAATTTGGATAAAAGTTTGAGATTATAATGCTATGTAAAAAAAATATAAAGATTAGAGTGCTAGTTTAGTAAATAACTAAAAGTATTATGATGTGTATATAAATCACCCTAATTATGGTAGGTACCAACTAATCCAGTTGCCAGGGAATGGGCTCCAAACTTATTGCTAATGTTTTTGGTTAGATATTGCTTACAAAATAATGAATCACAAATCTTTTTTTTTAATAATAATAAACAAATTAATTAAAATACAAACATATCATCATTAATAACGAGTGTCATTATAGGTGTTATTGTATGTAAAAATCTTAAGGAGCATAGTTACTGTAAAATGTGTTCGTGTTCGGCTCGAAATTGGCTCATTAAACTAAAATTGAGAAAAATAGATGTAAAGTGTGGAATTCGAACCTGGATCAAATATATACAAAAGAAGACACTAACTACATTGTCACATGAGGTGTTATGATTTAAAATTAGACATACATATATATAATATGTTATTATATAAATAATATATGTAATATATTAATATATAAAAAGTTATATAATTTTTTTTTCGAGTCATTTCGAGTCAAACACGAGTGAACAAACTGTTGTTCATGTTCGGCTCGTTAGGCTTAACGAACGAGCCGAATACAAGTTGTTTAACGAGCCGAATACGAGCTGTTCATGAGCAACTAGCCAAATTGACAGCTCTACCTACATCAAAAATAATACGCTCATAATGGCGCTTACTTTTCCCATTATAATAATTTGGAAAAAAAAATTGGTATTAGAATGCTATGTAAATACATATGAAGATTAGAGTGTTAAGACTAATAAATAGCAAAAAAATATTATGATGAGAACATAAATCATCCTAATTATCATAGGTGCCAACTAATCTAGTTGCCAAGGAAGGGTCTCCAAAGTTATTGCAATGTTTTTGGATAGATCCTCCCCCCATTTAGTTGAGCAAAACTAATGATTGAATATATTAAAAATGATGTAATTTTTATTTTTAGCTTATTAGATCCAACTTGATCTAATTCTATCTTAAACTTTAAACAAAGAAAAAAAAATTTAGCTTGGGATCTCACTCAATTTAAACTTAATTCGAACTAAGAAAATATATTAATACCCAAACAATATTTAATGTACTAATTAAATCTCTCTACATTCCTCCATATCACATCCCTCAACCTTGGAAAAAATTTGCGTACGTAAGACGTACGCAGCGCTGCGTACGTCAGGGTTATACATAGGGTACGGGAGGGTTATATCCGTGTTATATCCTCTATAACCTTCATGTGACCTACCTGTACCTTCTATTAAGTTCCACGATTTTGTTTTCATATATTTGTAAGTTACAGGTAGATTACAAATAAGTTACGGGGAGGTTACAGAGGGTATAAGACAGATATAACATCCTTGTACCCTCTGTATAACCTTGACATACGTAACGTTGCGTATTTTTTTTCCCTGACCCCAGTGTCCAGTTTCCAGCTTTATGCCCACTACTTTTATGTGCAGAGTGAGAAGGAGAGATGGCATTTTATTGAGGAAAGCAAATTACCGTCTTCTTTGTTCGATCTACATGATAAACTACTAAAAACCAAATTAGTTCTGTTTTGTCTCTTTGTATTAACAGGTAATTGTTGAATTACTCTATAAAAGCAAAATGAATCGTCTAATAAATGTAGACATGTGTAAGTGTCTTTTCGTTTGAACACTGAAAGCCACAGGCACGTTTGTTGTCCATGTCACTTTCTACGCCTTCATTTTCCTTCTAATTATGGCACCCATTATCTCTTGTTTTTTATTCAATGATATTTGCTTTTAAATTGGAACCATATTAATTTGTGTTTCTTCCCGCTGAACAATTTATATATATATATATATATTGAAATAAAGAATATCATAATTTGGATTAAATCTCGGGTCCACGAGCTTTCTTTCCAAAGTTATAAAAGGAATATGAATGAGATTATTTGGCCCAAAATTTTATCCTAAAATTATTCAAGCATGATATACCTTTGTTAAGGATAAATTTGTACATTGCCTTTGGGCCAAAAGTATTATCAAGAGCATCAGTCAACTAATATGACAGATATATTACGAATTTATCCTTCCAAGTACCTGCCAAATGACAATTTTGTAGATTTTCTTTTTGGAAAGGATGATTATGGATGTCAGATATTCAAACAAAAAAGAATTGAGTTGTATATATATCACCCGCCCTACGAGAAAAATTTGTGTGCGTAAGACGTACGCAGCGCTGCGTACGTCATGAAGGTTATTCAGAGGTATTAGGGGGTTATATCCACGTTATATCCCCAGTGACATCATGTAATCTACCTGTAACCTACAAATATATGAAAATAGAAGCGAGAAAGTTACTAGAAGGTACACCAATACCCTCTGAATAACTTCTCTCACGTACACATCGCTGCATACGTCTTACGTACGCAAATTTTTCTCCCGCCCTACATCTTGAGATCCTTCATTTCATTTTTATCTACATATCTTTAATTTAACAGATAAAAAGATTAAAAATTATTAACAAAATGTAAATTTAAAATTTATGATATCCAATTTATGTTGTAGCCATTAGATTTCCACGAAAGAATTAAATAAAAAAAATCTTACACTTTTAAGAATTAATTAACAATTATATTATACTATTCTTAATTTGTTTCCTTTAATTACCCGATCCATTGCATTAATTACATTCCTGTTATATGCTTTCCTACAGCATGCATTCCCGTAGTAGTTGGCGGGAATGAACGCTGCGTTGAGCTTTCTCTTACACTCCGGCAACTCTCCGATCCTCTGCAACTCAGTTTGCACATTTTCTAATGCCGACGCCCGCCGAAGAATCTTAACCGTCGGATCACGATTCGTTACAGCCTCCAACTGGGGGTGTAAATGAGCCGAACACAAGCTAGCCCAGACTCAGCTCGTGTTCAACTCGTTTATATTTCAAGCTCAAAAAGTGTGTTCGTGTTCGGCTCGTTTGCTTAGCGAGCTGAACACAAGCTATTCACGAACAAAGAGTCATTTTGACAACCCTAGTCAGGTAGCCATAAGTTGTTAAGAATTAGGATAAGATTTAAAAATTAATGTTTATATTAAAACATCATTTGAATCTAATTTAATAATTTTTATTCTATTTTTTTAATTAATTCTTTTAATTAATTATAAATCTTTGTAGCTTGTAATTAATTAAATTTTTTAAAAATACTACTCATCCAAAGATACAAACACACACACAGACATAATTGATTAGTAGTATTTCGAGCCACAAGGAGCAAATAAAGACAAACAAATCTTTGTTCATGTTGTTGGTATCCGGCTCATTAGCTCAACGAAACGAGCCAAACACGAGCTTCTTTGCTGTTCGTGAACTTCGATCAATTTTGACAAGGCTTTTTTTTTTGTGTAATTTAAGGATTTTCGAAGCCGTTGCTAAGAAGAAACCGCGGGAAGGGACGCCATTAATAGATTACCTGAGTTGTCCCCTGTATCTCTCTCTCTCTCACTATATATAACTCTGAAGCTCTCATTTTCTCTCTCTGGCTGCCCTTCGCTTGGAGCGGAGGAAAGTATAACCCTCATTACACCCAATGTTGGAGGTAAGAAAAAAGACACCTTTGCCAAGATTTTTCATCGAGTTTTTGCATTGGGATTCAGTTCTTCTACGGTTTTGTCATTTGCTGTTTTTTTTCTTTTTTTCATCCTCTTTGGTTTCTGTGAGATTGTAATGTATAAGTAATATTCGTTCTTTGTTTGGTTTTTCTGCGCTATTTTTGGTCAGATGTTTTTGTTAGAGAGGAGTTATTTCAATGGTAAGTTTAGTTCTTCTTAGATCTCTGTCATTAGTAATGTTTAATTCTGAAAGCTGTGCATTTTGTTGATTCGTATATGACCTTAAGCCATTAAATGGAAATTATGAATCGAAATGTTTTAGTTTTTTTTTTTTTTTTTTTGGCTCTTTGAATGTATAATTTTAATATATTGACAGAGTTAAAAAATGCAAAGGTTAGAATTTTCACTATTTATTTTGGTAATTAGTGGAAGATGTGGGGTGTTTTCCACAAAAAAATCAATAGATTGGTTGATTGAATGATCTGTAGAACGTTTGGGTGTCTCGAAGGAATGCCATTAATCCCTGAATTTCTGAAAAAAATTGTAAATTTATTGAAAATTTTGTCATAACCAAAGAACTATGGAAAAAGAAAGTTGAAATTTAGGAATGATTTGACTGCTGGGAAATAAAGAAAGATTTGAGTAGTCAACTGTTTTGTTTTAATGTCTGGGCGAACTAGAATGGTCTTCTATTTAAAACAGAGATTTATTTATCTTATATTCTTTTGCATCCATCTGAAATGTGATTCTAAGCAAAGTCATTCATTCTCTTAATATATGTGAAGTAATTATGATAACAGGAACGGAGTTGGGGAATGTTTTCTCCCTTTTTTTTCCATACTGTGAATCTTTGCCCATATGTTATTCATTACTGCTGCATGAAAAATTTCATCTTTCTGTTTTCATAAGGCTTGGAGAATATATATTTTGAGTAATTATTACTTAATGGTTGCAGATCTGTTCTTAGTATTGTAATGAACAGTTATTAATATGGATCCAAAATCTCAGAATGAATAGAAAAATGTATATCCCTTCTTGTTGCAGCTGGTTTGACATTTACTGTTAAAATTTTAATTTGTATGTGTAGAGATTGATGACATAGCTGTCAATTCCTTTTATTTGCTCTTGTTATGCAGCTTCATTCTTTTACTTAGTTTGACCTTTTCTTTTGTCTCGCAGAATTGCATTGAGGGACTAGTTGAGCCAGTCATATCCAACCAAGCAATGGGCTTCCTTGCTAGGAAAAGAAATGGAGTAGGTAATGTTTTGTTTTTTTTTTTTTTTGTTTTTTTTAGGTGAATCATTACCCACAGGTTACTCATTATTGTTGCTTCATAATTCAAACCAGCCAGCCTTAATTTCTTTTTTTTTCCCAATGATAACTTCTGGGTATTATAGATTTTGATTAATAATTTGTGTAACAGTTGCAAATCTTTTCTTAGTTTTGGAATGAACTTTTATTACCATGGATCCAAAATCTCAGAATGCTTAGGGCCTGTTTGACATCACTTTTGTTTCGTATTTTTGTTTATATATATATATA
>NW_018164961.1:108550-112705 GCF_001263595.1 Phalaenopsis equestris | reverse complement strand
TGTGTGTGTGTGTGTGTGTGTGTGTGAAGTGAAGAGTGCGGAGTGAAAGAGAAGTGAAGCATATAGGCCATTCTTACGTAATAGGAAGCTACAGGAGGAGCAAGAGTAAATGCATTTCTTAATATTGATTTCCCTTCAGGATTTTTATAAACTAAGTAGAATATTCTAGATAGAGATATAGATAAGGGTATTACAGTAATAAGGCTAAGATTACACATGATGATAAATTAAGTAGAACATTCTAGATAGAGATATTGGTAAGTGGCCCGAATGCCACCCCAAATGTGGCCTAAGATTACACACGAGGATAACTGTGGGTAGTGGAGGCTTCCTTGCTGCTATGGGGAGTAGGCCAGCTGCTATGGGCTAGCTTGTCTCGAAGAAGAAGGAAGCACGGTGTTCGACGGAATTCCGAATGTCTACGGGCTTGACAAAATTAACTTCGTGAATGTCTACGGGCTGCGCACTTGTGGAGATGTGTTCAACTGCAACTTCTTTGGACTGAACTTTTTCTCCAATGAAATTGTAATCTATCTCGGTATGTTTCGTACGGAAGTGGAAGATGGGGTTGTAAACTATTGCCAGGGCCGATGTGTTGTCATAATGAATTGCACTGGGAGATAGAAACGACAGATGAAGATCGATAAGTAAGTGTCGTAGCCATATGACATATGTTGTTGCTATAGACAGTGCTCGATATTCGTCTTCGGTCAAGTAACGAGCCACGTTGGGTTGTTTCTTTACTTGCCTAGAGATAAGATTAGGGCCGAGGAATGAGCAGTGGCTTGTAAAGGAGCGACGGTCCATTGGATCGCTAGCCCAACCGGAGTCAGAATAACTATAGAAAATAACAGGTACTTGTTGAATGGGAATACCAAAGTTTAGTGTTACTTTAATGTACCAGAGGAAATGTTTGAGTTGTTAGAAGTGTGCATATAGCAGTTGTTGTAAGTGTTGAGATAAGGTATTGACTGCAAAGTTGATGTAGTGAGTGTCAGATAATGTAGAGAGCCTATGAGGTTGCTGTAATGAAGTGGATTGGTGAAGGTTGTTGAAGTTCAAAGTTGACAGATTGCGTTGACGCCATCGGGTTTTGTATAGGTTTGCAATCTTCCCTGCATACCTTTTGGAGAGTCTCTGATGCGTAGTGGGTTTGGTTAAGAAAGAGACCTCTTGGTGTGTGTTGTATGTTGATCCCGAGAAATGTTGAAACAAAGCCAAATTCTTCACGAGGAATTATGTTTTGAGTGCTGCCAAGAGATTGTTATCTTGCTTATGTTAATTCCTATCACTAAAATGTCAATCACCAACATATATTAGTAGGTAAATAGTAGTGGCGTTATTCTCATATATGAAGTGGGATGGATTAGCTCGACTTTTGCAGAAGCCAAGATGAGAAATGAGATAGTTTGCCGGTGAAATTAGTAAACCATTGGTGCGGCAATTGCTTTAGTCCATATATTGCTTTTCGTAGTAGGCAAACATTATTTGGTTGGGTGTCCTCAACCAATCCCGTCAGTTGATGCATGTAGATTGTTTCTTGAAAATCATCGTGGAGAACTGCGTTGGTGACGTCCAACTGGAAGATGGGCCATTGGCAATTAACGGAGACGGTTAGAAGAGTTAAGATTGTGGGATGTTTAGCCAAAGGGCTAAAAGTTTCGGTGTGGTATAGGCCAAACTCTTGCTTGTAGCCTTGAGCTACTAACCTCATTTTGTACTTGCAAATGGTTCCGTTTTAAGTTTGGGGGATTTTTATGTGTCCTTTAGCATGCTCATTTTTCTTTACATTTAACACTTTTTTTTGGATGAGATTGCACTTTAAAGAAATGTATTTCCATGGTTTTCCTGCAGGTAAAGTAGGTAGAATGCATGGAACGAAGCAGAGTTGAAATGGAGCAAAAAGAAGCTGAAATGGAGCATTTAGAGTTTATTAGTCTGGCACCTAAGTGCCAGACTCTGAGTGCCAAGGCACTCCACTCAAGTCAATCCGAGAGGTCGACGCCTAGGCGCCAACTTCTGAGCGCCAAAGCAATGGCCAGTTACTGGGCAGTTTCTATAGTTCATTTCATGCATCTTAGGAGCTGTAAGGGAGTTGACGAGTAGTTCAAAGGGGACTCTTGTTCATCATTCTGAAGCCGAAGGAGAAGGAAAAAGAGTGGTCATAGCTATAGTTTGATTATCTTTATTTTCTATTTCTTAGGGAGATTAGTGAGGTGTTAGAAAGAACTTTGTAAGGGAAGCATTGCAACATTGTAGGAAGGACTTAGAATCTCTTTTCATAGGAGAAAAGCTAAGTATATTATTTCGATTTGT
This sequence comes from Phalaenopsis equestris, assembly GCF_001263595.1. NCBI lineage: Eukaryota > Viridiplantae > Streptophyta > Magnoliopsida > Asparagales > Orchidaceae > Phalaenopsis > Phalaenopsis equestris. Next base: position 110,389 of record NW_018164961.1, on the reverse strand, counting down.
CATGGACTTGTTGTAGACATATGTTTAGTGTTTTGTTTTATTATATGATGATGATTTCCATTGCAAAATTCATGTTTTGTAAGTAGATTTCGCTTGTCTTTCTCTTGTGATGAATATGTAGGAATTGTAGGATGTGTTGAATGCTTTTAGAACTTGATTTTAATCTTAATGTGATGGTCTTTACTTCATGCTTAATTGACTTATCAATCTTGTCAATTGGTATGTTAAAATCTGTTGGGAACCCATAAAGAACCGGGAGGCCTATGACTTCTTCAACTAGGAAGAACCACATTGATCTAGTAAGTGAAGGAAAAACAAACCATAGGTCGATGCAAATAGATAGGGAGATAGGATTTGAGGGGTATAACTTGGGAGTTTCTAGGGTGATAGGAAGAAACGCTTGCCTAGTTAAACCTAACTTCTTTAAAAACTTGGAAGAGGGTAAACAAGACATATGCTTCTATTTGTCACTAGAAAAATTAGAAATTCTTGGTATTCTATCTTACAATCTACTTAGGCAATCACAAGAGAAAGATAGCTTTAACATCTTGCAATTCACAAAACTAATTGATCTAGTTAGATTTAGCTTTAGATTTAGTGACATATATTAGGAGTACTTTTTAGAAAAATCATTGCAATTTGCATTCAAAATTAAGACCTTATAGTAGTAAACTAGGACTTCACCTTAGGGACTCATTATCCACTTCCCTGTGAGATCGATAATCTGGACTCAAGAGAGACCTATATTATTGAAATGATACGTATACTTGCGTGAGAAACCCCAGTGAGTAATCATAACTAATTTTAAGAACTCAATTGATTTGCTAGAGAGCGGATCATGTGTTTGTGTCAATACCAGGACTTACATTATCACCACTTATCGCTATAGGGTGGATCACAAACAAGTACAGTGGTTCATCCTCAGAAATTTCCCCAGTTGCATTCATAATTTACAGGACCTGGTCGATAGAATTTGTTAGATGTGCGTTGGGGTTCAACGCTGTAAGAAGACACCAACTATGATATCTGGCTTCTAAGGAAAGCAGCCCCAATTTTTCTTTTCTCTCAACCCGCGGACACTTAGAACGTGGGGTGGACCCAAGTTCATGGAGGTCTGGGCTGGAGAATAAGGTTAATTCACCTGATCGACCAACTCCAAAGTTTTCGGGGCTGTCACCAAACCGTGGCTCACTAGGGGCACGTGCATAGTTGTCTATAGCAACAACACCCCCAAAAATTCAATCTAACTTCTCCTACAACTAAGGATCAAGTCCACAATTTTTTAATTTCTTTTCAGTGTGCATCACCTACAAATTCATAACATACACTTCAATTTAAAAAAAAAATTGAAATTGACAAAATTATGGGACATCTCAAAAATGTTTTACGCAAGGCTTTCTGCCCACCACTCCTCGAGAGCATCAATGATTCTCTTCACCAGATCTCACCCCAAGCGTGTTGATCTTCATTTTAATTTCTTCCAAATTTTTCAATCTTTTTTGAGTTAATCCCTGCATCCTGTCGTATGTCTGTACTTTTCTTGAATTTTTTTATAATATTTTGTCGCTCTTTCTTGTTGAAATAGTTAGTAGACCTATTTCCCAGATCATTCTCATTGAGGTAAAAGTCACAAAATATTATTTTGGTTTTTTTATTTCACAATGCTGGCGTACCAGGCTTTTTGGTCTTAGTCATTGTATTACTTTGATAAAAAAAACAAAGTTACATAAATAAAATTTGCAACAAAATATGCCGCAACCACCACCCTAAGCTACAACAACCACCTAAAGTCACATCCACCACCTCAACCCACAGAAAAAAACCACCACCCCAAACAGA
>NW_018164961.1:104791-108460 GCF_001263595.1 Phalaenopsis equestris | reverse complement strand
CCACAGTAAAACCCCCCCCCCCCAAGCCACAATCACCACTCCAACCCACAACCACAAATCCAAGCCACATTAACCACCTCAAGCCATAGCCATCATGCCAAGCCATAGCCAAAAACCACTACCTCAAGCCACAACCACCACTCCAAGCCACAGCTACAAACCCAAGCCATAACCATCACCTCAAGCCACATTAAACACCTTAAGCAATAGCCACCACCCCAACCCACAGCAAAAAACTACCACCCCAACCCATAGCCAAAAACTACCAACTCAAGCCACAGCCACCACCCCAAGCCACAACAAAAAACCATCACCCATAGCCACAACCACCACCCCAAACCACAACACCAGCCAACAATCCACAACATTGACCAACACAACACAACTCATAGCACTGACAACCACGACCACAACCCACTACACTGGCCAACAACCCACAGAAACCACCACACAACCCAACACTGGTCATCACAACACAACCTACAGCCACAACCAACAGCAAACCACAATATTGGCCAACACAACACCACCCACAACACTGGTCAACACAACACAACCCACAACCACAACACTGGCCAACACAACAAACCATAGACACAACCCAACACTGTCCATCACAACACAACCCACAACACTGTCCAACACAACACAACCCATAACACTAACCATCACAACACAACCCATAACCACAACCAATAACTAACCACAACGCTGATCAACACAACACAATCCACGGCATAACAAACCATCACATCACACAACAACACCGGATGACACATTACCATGACAATCCAACACTAGCAAACCACAGATTCAGGCCATCACAACAGCAACCACTGAACAAACCATCACAACAGAAATCCAACTCTTCTCAAATTCACAAAAAAACAAAATAGGTCATCACAACAAAAACTCATCAGCACAGCAAAACAAACCCAACACCACAGCACAATAAAACCAACTTCTCCTCAAATTCACAACAAACATATGCCCCAACACCATTGCCTCCATCACTACCATAAAAGACCAACAAATAAATCAAAAAATCTAACAGAGACATCAATATCCAGCAAAAACGGGAGACCAAAATGATATTCAAGAGAGAGTACAGGGAAAGGGGATACTGGACTTTAGAACAAGACTTTGCAGAGGAGATCGCAGAAGGTCGGGTTAGGGCAGACGACGAGCGAGAGATCACGAGGAGTTCGTCGGGTTTGGACAGATGGCGAGTCGGTGGATGGCGGAGGAGCGAACGGGTAAATAATTCCGTAAGAAACGCGGGCCGCAGGGTCGAACAACGCACTGCGACTCGAAGCTAAAGCCGCCCCAAATGAACGAAAACTGCAGCATGCAGCCACACCGCGGCCCGAATGCCACCCCAAATGTGGCCTAAGATTACACACGAGGATAACTGTGGGTAGTGGAGGCTTCCTTGCTGCTATGGGTTGTAAGCTCGCTGCTATGATCTGTAGGTTCATTATTATATATATATATATATATTGAAAATATTTTTGGTTGGTATCATATTTGTATGTTATTTATTTATTTTGTTTAAGAAAATAAATCAAGTGTGTTTTAAAAACAATTACCTCAAGCAAGTATATTTTAATTTAAATCAAAATATAAATAAAATAAAATAAAATAAAACTGAAAACAAAAGTGATCCCAAAAGGTATGCACGTCCCTTCCTATTTCAGCTAGCATAACACTTTAGAATTTTTTTAATTTTTTATTTGTATATGTACAAAGCGATGATATAGCTGTCAATGGCTTTATCTTCTATGGTTATTTGGCTTCAATTTTTTTTTACATAATTTGATTTCTTTTTGTTCATTTTTTAAGTGTCTCAGAGAATTGTGCATTTAGGGACTAGTTGAGGAAATGGGATTCCTTACTAGCAATAGATCATCTCAGCCAGTGGACAAGGCTTTGTCCAGAATCAAAACAAGCTTAAAGAAATGTAATCCAAGCAATGGACCTGATAAGAACCTGCTATTCTTGCCCAGTAGAAAGACTTCTGCTGCTTACTTCGAGTCAGAAATTGAAGATATTGATATTGATATGCAGCTAAAAATAGCGGAAGGAATGTATGATGAGAGTAATTACATGTGGTTATCTTCAGACTGTGACTCTTTGCCCAGAACAAAGACTTCTGCTTTGTTCTCTGAGCCAGCAACTGAACTTATTGATATTGACATGCAGTTAAAACTCACTGAAGGAATGTCTGATGAGAGTAATTGCATGTGGTTGTCTTCAGACTGTGACTCCTTACTTAGTTCTGATTTATCAGGAGATATTTATCAGTTGAATAGCTGGAATCATTCTTTCATAGATGGGCTGCCTCTGATGAAGGCCGAGAACCCTGATTCTACTGTACATGATCTTCAAATTAATCTCAGTGGCGAACATTTAAAGGAAGAGGGTGTTCTGAGTGACCAATCTATTTCTTTTCATGGGAGTAGTGATTTCTCTTATGATAGATTTCAAAAGGGCTCATCGATATATGAGAGTTCAAGCGCATCTCTTAGTACAATGGATGATTTTGATAGAACTGGATCATGGATCACTCCATTTGATCTCAATCTTGAGAGTTCTGAGTTGATACAGCTGAAAGATGGAGTAAATTCTATTTGTTCAGATTTTTCAAGCCCTATAAATAGTTATAGGAGAAATCCTCAATCAGAATCTTCATTTTCTAGTCCCAACTCAGTAACTACTATTCATATGACAGAGGCATCTAGCAGTTTGTCAAGCGAGTATGAACAAGATGAACCTCTCTTCTGGCCTTACAGTCAAAACCTGTATGAGAGTTCCGAATTGGGTAAGAGTTTCTTATGTATTTCTCCTCGGAAGGAAAAGAATACGGCGAGAGACAAGGTAGTCAATGAGCTAAAATCAGTAGAGGGCAAGCTCAAGAAGACCGATAGTTTATCAGCTAACAAGAAGAGTTCCCAACTTCAATGTGGCAGAAGGCCTGAATTGAGTCAAAAGCCAAAAAAATCTGCAACATGCAAAAATTATAACAATTCTCAACGCCCGCCATTGCATTCAAGCACATATTTAGCTCAAGCTTCAGCCAAGTCATTTCCATGCAACACCTTAACAAAAAAAAGGATCAAAACCACCATGAAAGAGACCACTCAGCTGAAGTCTAAGAACCAAAGAAGCAAGGTGGAAGAGTTGCCAGCGAAATCTTTGCTAGAGTTGGAAGCCACCTTTTTTTATGAAGTTTTCATGGAGGATGCGACAATTGAAAAACTTGTTGGTCTGAATGAGTTTGACAGCCATGAATGGGAAAACTTCAAATTACGTGAGGATTGCATTATCGAGGCAATGAAGAAAGAGGAGAGGTCCCAGTTAGGCAGAGAGACATTTTTCCTCCAATTATTTGGAAAAACCTTATAACTAGTAATTATAAAAACTTTGCTCTAGAGCTGATTTCTTGTACACAAGTAATTAGAATAGGCCATGTTTGTTCTTTAAGGATACCTGTTAGAAAGAGAAAAGTTCTTTGACAGAGTAGAGAGACTCGTATCTTCAAATGTTTTCAATGGAGCAAGCTTATAGGATAGAATAGCTAATGAGCGTGCTGTGTTGGATTCTGAGATCAACCAGCCAGCTGCGGCACTAACTTTAAAAGATTCGAAGGCATATGCCCCAACACCATTG
>NW_018164961.1:84237-102972 GCF_001263595.1 Phalaenopsis equestris | reverse complement strand
GATTTTACAAACATGTAAAAGAGGTTTTAATGGAGATATCAGAGTTTTTATGTGAAAAGTTTGGGAAGGGAAAAATTATGGTGGTAGTTGAAATAATCCACTATATAATTCCAATTACAGTAGTTGGGATTAAAAAATGTTAGATATATGCTTAGTATCTTCTGACTGTTGTGAGAATATTAATTAGAGATATAGTGAAGACTAGTGATGATGATTAGAAAATAGAGCAATAATGGTTGGTTGATAGTGGTTATATGACTAATGAGTTGTCGCAGTTGTGCTATGTCAATGAAGCAATCATGGTCGATTCATGGTTTTCAAAGGAGGGTTGTGTTTGACGGAGTGCACTATATTTTCCATGATTGTTAAGAAAAAAATTTAATGTTTGAACCCAATAAAGTTACTAGAAAATAATATTGAAAATTTTATTGTCACACAAATTTTTAAATTTTATTAAACTTATCAAATACGATTTTAAAAATATTATATTATTTTGAAAGATAAAAATATTATTTTATAATAGATTCAACCACAAAATAAAGATAAAGAAATAGTGTCTATGTGATCCAGGGATTTTTCTCCTATGCCATTTAGGCAAGATATGGTCTAGTTTATTGTAGGGTGCATATTTTCACTAAAAGATAAACTCTTATAATTAATTTATTTTAGAACAGTTCTTTTCAAACACAAAATTAAATAAAGAAGTGTTAGATATTGAAGAGCTTAGTAATACTCTAAACTTTCTTTTAGGTTTTAAAATTTAAATTTGATTTCTATTTTAATTCTTTGTTCTATTAAAAATTTGAGATTTATGTTATTATGACACAAGAGTAAAGAAAGATCCAAGAGATAAGGATTTATGATATAGCAAAGAGAAATCATGTATCTCAAATTCTAAACTAAGATGAGAACTAATGTCAAAGTGGAATATCAAATTTAAGTCTAATGATATTCCAAAAAACTTCTAGTTTCATTTCTACATAGAATTGAAATAAAACTAGACTCCATTAAATTTATAGTTCTACCGAAAAAGAATAATCAATTAAACCCACATAATTATTTTCAAATCATATAGTTTGGCTTAATGAATCAAGCTAAGGAAGACAAATATTTTATTTAGGAGACATGGCTTGCAAATTGACCACTAGAATCAAGTTGCTTGATTGTGTCTGGTGTGCAATGCTTTTAGCTAACATAATAACTCACAATTTCTATTGTTTTTTCTTAAGAAAAAAAATTTACGTGATTGAATTTTAAAGTGTAACTAAGGCAAACTTTTGATACAACAATCTCTGAGAAGTGCCTCACATCCTTATATATCGGGTTAACCTTGAATACATAATGGCAGAAGAGCATGAAAATAAGGCAGATAAGCAATATGAATGCAAATGATTAATTTCTCTAGGCTTTTGAATTAATTTTATTTTTATTTGCATTCATTTAGTTTAAGATGCTTATTTAGGTAGATAATTTGTTCATAGGAGCTTCATAGATATGAACTTTCTTTTATATATAAAATTTGTGTTTTGTTGTATCTTTCTCATAAAGTCTGAGTAGTTTCCTTTATTTTTCTCCCCACTTTGAGATATTGTGAAATGATGAGAAAATATGGATGTGTCAATATTAAAATATAAAATAAATTGTGATCATTTTTCAACTCCGAACTTAATTTACTTTTCGATCTGACCAATTGAATTGTTAAAATGTGTTGTGAAATATATGATCCGAGAAATGGAGTATGAGTTCCACAATAGAGTGAGGATCACATTTGATTCCATAAAGGACAATTTTGTTCGTGGAATTAAGTGCAAATAAATAGGAAAATATACTTTGTTGGGTGTAGAATTGGAGAATCTTTAGGGTGACAGACTAAAATCACCAATTCGGTCTTAGTGTTTAAAAACTAAAGCTAGAGTTAGACTTCAGGTGAAGGGAAGTGAAAGCTCTAAAGTGGGAGTCAGTATCCTCCTAGCTATCTTTATATTGTTTTTATGAATATGGGTCATCACAAAAATAGAATTTTGAATCATATAAAATTTTTTTAAATTGTTGATTCTTAATATATGACGGTAGAATATCACTTACGATATAATTTACTATATCGGCATACCACAGTGTAACTATTTCATCAATACAATATAATTGTTCATCAGGGAAATTTTCTAAAATTTCATTTGCAAAATTAATTAATATTTTTTTTCTTAGACTCATCAAGACAACTTCTTAGACAAATGATCAGTTATTTGATTTTCATTTCCTTTTCTATCAACTTCAGAAAAATTGAACTCTTGAACTAGAAGTATCCATCTTATTAACATTGGTTTAAGATCCTTCTTTTGCATTAAATATTTAATAGCAGAATTATCTGTATGCACTATACATTTAATTCCAATTAAGTAATGTCTAAATTTATCAAAGACATAGACAATAGCTAATAACTCTCTTTCAGTAATAGTGCAGTTAATTTGAGCATGATTTAGAGTTTTACTAGCATAATATATTATTTTAAAAACTTTGTTGTGCACTTGTCCTAACACAGCTCCAATAGCATAATCACTAGTATCGCACATTTTCAAATGGTTTTTCCCAATCAAGTGGGACTATTATAGGTGCAGTGATTAATTTTTCTTTCAATAATTCAAATGTTTTTATGCACTCCTTATTAAATTCAAATTTTGTATATTTTCTAAAAGTTAGCATAATGACTTAGTTATTTTTGAAAAATTTTTTATATAATGTCTGTAGAAACTATCAAGTCCAAAAAACCATCTTTCCCCACTATTCTTACCCCTCTGACCGTAGCCCTCTGACCGTAGTCAGTGGTGGTTATTTTTCAATAACTTAAATTTTTACAGATCTACTTCTATGACATTTTCAGAAATTTGATGCCTAAGTACAATTCCTCTTGCAAACATAAATTAACATTTTTCCCAATTTAGTACTAGGTTAATTTTTTCACACAATTTCAGAACTTTTTCTAAATTATTTAAGAATATTTCAAATGAAGTCCCAAACACAGAGAAATCATCCATAAATACTTTTATTCCATGCTCAATCAAATTACTAAATGTTGACATCATACATCTTTGAAATTTTGCAGGTGCATTGCATAATCCAAAAGGCATTCAACGAAAAGCAAATGTTCCATAAGGGCTTGTAAATGTTGTCTTGTCTTGATCCTCAGGTGCAATTGGAATTTAATGATAATTGTTATATTCATCTAAAAAATAATAATATTTATTTCCAGACAATCTATCCAACATCTGATCTAGAAAGGATAAAGGAATGTGATCTTTCCTGGTGGTCAAGTTTAATTTTCTATCGTCTATACAAATTTGCCAACCAGTAACTTGTCTTATTTGAATTAATTTATTTTTCTCATTTACTTCAACGGTCGCTCCTTCTTTCTTTGGAACACGATGAATTGGGCTCATCCAAGCACTGTTCGAAGTAGGATATATAATTTCAGCATCTAACTATTTTAAAATTTCTTTTTTAACAACTTCTTTCATTATTGGGTTTAATCTCCTCTGAGGATCAGCTTTAGGTTCATATTGTTCATCTCATAAAATTCGGTGCATACAAATTGAAGGACTAATTCCTTTAATATCTGCTAAAGTCCATCAAAAAGCCTTTTTATATTTTCTTAACATTTCTATTAATTTTTGTTCTTGAATTTCAGTTAATTCAGAAGATACAATTACAGGTAATGTTGATGAATCACCTAAAAATGTATATTTTAAATGAGTAGGTAATACTTTCAGTTCAAGTTCAGGTGGTTTAATACTAGAAGGAATAAGATTTTTATCATCATTTTCCAACAAATCTAAAGTTTCAAATTTCTCCTGAATATAATCTAAATTTTCTTCTTTTATTTCATCCTCATTTTGTATTTGATATCTCATATTCAACATTACCTCTCCCATCATTAACATCTTTTCCTTAACTTGTGGGTTAAAGTTAGAGTTAAATCCAGGAGGATAATAAGTTTGATAATTAGGATTTCCTTGGTTATTTAAATTTTCTGAGAGGTTCATTGAATTGTTATAATTATTCTAACTAAAATTAGGGTGATTTTCCATCCATGATTATAATAGTTAGAATAAAGATTATTATTTCGATTATTAATAGCATTCAAAGTTTCATAAGATGATTGAGTATCAATTATCTGCTCTAGTGAATTTTCATCTAATACTAGAGTTAATTGAGCATAGTTCACTCCAATTTGATCAATTTTTCGATATAACAATAATTTGAGATGCTAAAATAGACGTTGCATCAGATTCATGAATACTAGCTATTTTCTTAGGATTTACCCGTTCAGAGGGCAATTGAAAATTATTAGTAGTCATTTCTTCTATTAAAGAGTATGTTTTCATCAAAAGGTTTTGACATTAAAGATCCACCTGCAACAGCATCTATAATAGATCTAAGTGATCCTACTAATCCATTGTAAGAAGTTTGAATTATTAAGCAATCTGGTAGAGCATGGTGTGGACATTTTCTAAGGAAATCCTTAAATCTTTCATAGGCTTCATATATCGATTCCCCTTTAAACTGACAAAAAGATGTAATATTGTTTCTAAGCTTAGCGGTTTTCGAGTGTGGAAAATATTTAGCCAAGAGTTTTTGTGATAGTTCTCCCCAAGTTTTGATAGATCCATGTGCTAATGAGTTTAACCAAGCTTTGGCTTTATCCTTTAACAAAAAAAGAAAAAGTCTAAGTCTAACAACATCATTAAACACTCCGTCATATTTGAAAGTAGCAAAAATCTCAAGGAAACTAGCAAGATGTAGGTTAGGATCTTCAGTAGGAGTTTCTCCAAACTGATTATTTTGTACAATTTCGATAATAGCAGGTTTAAGCTCAAATAAATTAGCAACAACATCAGGATTTTGAATAGTGAAGTGAAGTTCATCTGCTGTCGGATTAATATAATCTTTTAAAGGTCTTTGTCGATTTTCATTTATTTGATTATCTAAGTTATTTGTCATTTTGTTCAAAATTTTAATTTCTTTTTGTTGTCTTTGAATTTTTCTAATAATACGTTTTAATTCTGAATCGTAAGGTACTAAGCCTTCAGATCCAATATTTCGCATAAATAAATATAATAAGCAAAGAGAAATTTCTTAAAAATACTCTTAAATATATAGTTATATATTTTTTTCGGATTTTGGATTTTTTTTTTTGATATTTTGTATATATTTTTTTATCTCTAAATTTCCTAATTTACAAAATCTATTTAATTTACTGTTCTCTTCCCTGACAATGGTGTCAAAAACTTGATCCCGGTTGAATATAGTTGTGTAAAATTTATAAAGTTAACTTCGCTTTACATTGGTGCCAAAAACTTGATATTGTATTTTAGTAATAATAATGTTAAGCTCCTAAGATTGGGATTCTACGCAAGTATACGCATTGTTATCAAGTAATATAAGACTTTCTGTTTAAGCCCCAAATATCGATCTCACGAAGAAGGTTTAAATTTGAAATGATAAATTAACCAGGAAATTTACGGAAATCAAACGAAATTACTGTCACCAATTTTGAATGTTTAAGATACTATCAAAGCTAAATTATTTACTACTAGCAGAATTTAAAAGCAGGTTTTAAAATTAATAACTATTAAACTATGTTTATGTGATGAATTTTTCTAATATGAAAAAACATCTTTCCCACTACAATGAGTTTTTGGTGAAATGAGATGAGATAAATGATTTATATATGTATTGTGCCAAATACGAGCAATTTTAATTCTTTATCCTGATTCAGTGTAATAGAAAATCATTGGTTAATCTTAGGTTTAGTCTTTAAATCCATTGTTAGGCTAGGAGGATACGGGCTCCCATTCCAGAGCTCCCACTTACCTTCCCCTGAAGGCTAAGTCTCGCTTTATTCCCCTGAAGGCTAACTCTCGCTTTAGTTTTTAAACACTAAGATCAAATTGGGGATTGTTAGTCTGTCACTCTAGAAATCTCCAATTCTACGCCCAACAAAGTACATTTTCATATTTATTTACACTTAATTTCATGAACGAAATACTCCTTCATGGAGTTAAATATGATTCTCAATTTGTTGTAGAACTCATACTCAATTTCCCGGATCATATGTTTAAAAATATATTTTAATAACATATTGAAAAGTAAATTAAAGTAAATTAAAAGCATAGTTGAAAAACCATCACAATTTATTTTAAATTTTAACATTGGCACATCCACATTATCTCTTCATTTCATCATATCTCAGAGTAGAGAGAAAGATAAGGGAAACTGCTCAAACTTAATGGAAAGATACAACAAAACACAAATTTCATATATAAAAGAAAATTCATACAACAATAATAAATAAGCAACACTTATCTGAAACTCTTTCTCGAAGCAAATCATTTGTAGCCTCTCTTAGGAAATGTAGGAAGAAGAAATCTCTCACTTCTCTTCCTCTCCAACACTTCTTAGAGAAGAATTCCCACTAAAACTCACTAAAAAACTCAAAACTATAAAAACAATAACTAACTAATGGTGTGGAATGGCGTGGAATATAGGTGTGTGAAGAGGAAAATTGAATTGAGTGGAAGAAGTTGAAATGATGCAAGGGGGGGTTTCTGATCAAATTTCGGTCTTAAATAGAGTCTAGGTTGATTCTCCAATAGGTGCATTCAAAAACTCTTTAAAAAGCGTCCAAATTCATTGAATCTTCTAGAAAGAGGACTTCCACCAACATAAGCTCTATCGGCGTCCATCCTAGCGCCATCAGCGTCAGTGCTCCGCTAATTAATTCCCAAGTCTCCGTTAAATGGCGCCATTGGCACCCAGTCTGGCGTCGTCGACGCTGGCTCTTTTTCTGCATCATTTTTATAAGTCTGTCTCATCTGACGTCCTTCTGGTGTCGTCGGTGCTGAGTAATTCTTCTAAATCTCTATTTTTGCTCCAAATTTTATCTTTTTTGCTTCATTTTTGCGTTAATTCCCAAAAATTAACAACCTGCAAGAAATTAACAACCTGCAAGAAAACATCAAAATACCTTCCTTTAAAGTACAATATCACCAAAATTAGGTATAAAATATAGGTCTAAAAATACATATATTTTTTGTACATCAAATGTGAAAAGTTTGCAAAGTTTAAATGTTAAAACATGAAAATACAAAATATTTGAGTTACATTCATATTTCTCAAATATTTGTGATAACATTAAAGAAGCACAGTTTCACAATAACAGAAAACTAACACCAATTAGTTGATCCAACAAAAGGATCAAAATTGCTTCATTAGGCACAAAGTAATGTCATTACCAGTAAATATTTCACTCGTAATGCACAAGAAATTCCTCCCCAAACCTATCTCACAATGGAGATTCAATAGAACCTTTAAAACTCCCCCACCCCAACCTTCAACATTTTTACAGGCAAACAACCGAGAGGAAAGTGAACTACCCCATAATTTACAGTTCAAAGATCTAAAAGCTAAAAGTGAAAAATTTATAACCAAAACTGCATTAATGCTGGAATAATGATCCTCTAATCCCACTCAGAAGGTGCTAATGGCGAATGTTAAGAAAAAAAAAAGCAAGAAGGCAATTAGAATAGATCCTTCAATATTTGTTCTAATAATACTTGTCTATTAGAAGCATAGAATTCAACAAAACCTTTATGAGGAATAGAGAAAAAATCCTTACAGGAAAAATGATTCCATGGACCAACGATCGGAGGAGAAGAAGGAAGAAACGATAGTCTCTCTACGCTGCGATTCGAAAAAAAGAAAGGAAGATTGCAAAAAGGAGATGACAAGTGGGAGAGGCAGAGGAGATGTCAAGGGAGACAAGAGATCTGACGAGACGAGCCAGAGAAGATGTCGAAGCGAATGGGTTAAGGTAAAGGGAGTGAGGGACATAAGGGGGGGGGGGGGCGCGTTCGGTGTCTAATAGAAAGGTGTGAATGCCGTTTAGAAAAACACCCTCATAATGTTTTTTTTCCAAACAGCCGGTGGCATTTTCAAAACGCCATCACTATAAATAAGCTCTCCCAAACACACCCTAAGTAAAGGAAATATATCAACTCTATGTTTTAGGAAAGGAAGTGTGGAATTCAAAATCATTAAATACCTATCCAGATATAGTAATCCTTGCCTGAAAAAAAAAGAAAAAAAAAGAAAAACAGAAAAAAAAAAGTTAAAAAAGGGAGAAGCTTGACGATTAGTGCCTAATTAAAAATTGATTCCACATCTGATCTTTTTAAAGTATAAGACTTGAGAAACTCTTAAGCTTAAGGATACAATACAGTAAGTAAAATTATGCTTGATAAAAATTTTTAAGTGGAGATGATAGAATGCTTAAACTCTATATTTGAATAATCTACAATATTTCTGAACTAGATAGGAACTCATATTTTCATACTTCTTTACATTAAAAGTTTCTAAACTCTCAATTGGTATCATTTATTAATTTTTTTTTTAAATTGGACTACTATATTTCTACATCAAAATTTTAGAAACTCTTAAAGAAACTCATATACATTATCTAATTATTAAGTTTTTAAGAGATTGGAGTGTCACTTGAGGAGATTTGAGTGTCACTTGAGGATAATTAACATTTTAAGTTTGGGAGATTTTGATGCGACTAAAATATATAGTCTTTATGTACACATTTTTATACTTATTTTTGAGATATTGTGCTTTAATGGAAGGTATTTATATTTTTTTTCTTTCAAGTACAATCAAATGGATGAAAAATAGTAAAAGAAGTGAAAAAAGATCAAATTTGGACTAAAAAAGAAGAAGGTGCAAAAAATAAACTGAGGCGCTGCGCTTAAGTGCCCAGCACTGGCGCACATGTGCTAGTTATACAGAGAGACCCACGCTTAAGCGGCAAGTACCCCGCATTTAAACGCCAAAAGTATTTATTTGATGATTCATTTAATTTGGACAAATTTTTTAAGAGGTGTTTGAAGTAATCCTTGAAAAAAACGTGGGAAATAGTTCATGGACACGAAAATTCATTCAATTGGCTTTTGAAATGAGCCAACTTCTAAATGATTCATTGAACGGAGACACATTTTGAAGAGACACCAAGGCACCCCTTGGATTGTTATTAAAGAAGACTTAATCATCAAAGCCAATCGCCGAGAGAGGCCAGCCAATAGCCAATCATCCATCAATTCCAAGTAACTGTCGTTGGCCATCTTTTCTTTTTATTTTGAGTTTTTGATTGTATTGTGAGTGAAAGAAAAGAATTAAAAAGAACTTCAAGACATTTGGAGGAGACGATTTGAGATAAGTGTTTATCTTTGTGACTACATTTGATTTTGATTTAGACTTCTTGTTTGTGTGGTGTGCATGATTTCTATGGGTGCATGATTTCTACTTTTAAACTCAAGTGTGGCTGTGTTTTCTCCATGAATTTTTAGTAGTTTTTCTCATCTTTTTCCTTAAAATGATAAGTGATTAAGTATTGAAAGGAAGTTATGTGAAGTAATAGACTTTAATATTGGAAGAAGTTGTGGTGAATTTAAACCTTGTACTTCATTTACTTCTTAATTTGGCCAAATAAGATGTTAGTATCTGTTGTGTAAACATGTAAGATCTGAGATGTAAATAAATAGAGAAATAAACTTTGAAAGCTGTAGAATTATATAACTTTAGAGTGACATGCTAAATCCCTCAATTTGAAATAAATAAGGAAATAAACTTTGATAAACTTTGAAGAGTGTAGAACTAGAGGACTTTAGAGTGACAGGCTAAAGCCCCAAATTTGATTTATAATTTTAGGTTCTGATACGGGAAGTTAGTCATCAGGTGGAGGAAGAAGAGAGAACTCTAGGGTGAGAGCTAGTATATCCCTACCTAACCGATCTTCAAAACTATTCAAAGTATAGATTAGCCAATGTTTCATAACATCTCTAATAAAAGTAAAGAATATTATTGCTCTTATTTGGCACAACACAATTAGAATACTTCCACAACAAAATTTTTATACATGTTACTGATTCATGATATGAAAAAAGATATTTTATTTATATGTATTTTAGTTAAGTTAATTAGTTGCTTATTTTATTTTCAATTATCAAAAATTACAAAAAAGAATCAAATTTTTATTCCAACTATAACATCTAGAGTTTAAGTAAGAATATTTTACTAAGTAAAATTTTGTTATCTAATTTCTCTTGTTTTGTAAGTTGCATATAGTATTTATCCCTATGGGTTCGATATTTGGGGCTTAATAAAAAAATCATATATTACTCGATAACGATACATAAGCTTGTGTAGTATCCCATAATTAAATATTACAACTTTATTCTTATTTGGTTCATAGTGAAAAATTTACCTAGCTTTTGTGTGGGATCAAATTCTTAGTTTTGTTATAAAATAAGAATCATTATTAAGGAAAATAAGCATATAATCACATACATCACATTTAACATTTATATAGAACATCGAGATCAGTAGTGTATCTATTCTTCGGGATGGATGTATTGCTTGCGGTATTAGGCTCGTTTATTTAAACTACTGCGGATATGAGATTGGTTCGTTCTTGTATTTTCAAAACTTAAAATATTGCTTTTCAAAATTATATATATATATATATATATAATTAAACCAAGCGTCGAGATATTCATTCAAGCGACCGACAACTTCTAATTTGGCAACTGTCACACTGAAGTTGATCTTTTCTTTTCCCTTTGAAGTGGAGTTCGTTGTCGACAGGGATAAGCTGCCTGACCTTGCGGTTATTATGTTTCGACAAGGGTTTGTTGATAATGGAGTCAAGCTGAAGAAGGTGGTCCTCACAGTAATGAAGTTTAAAACAGAAAATTCTGTGGAGCCGTAAGGAAATGAATACTTTAAAGTGTAATTGTGGCTAGTGACAAATAGGATAAATTCTCCTCTTTACCCTCTCTCAGGTGGTGCATAAAAAAGTTTGGTGCATAAAAAAGTTTGGTTAAACTAGTTTTAATTCCTTAAACCCCAATTTGAACCCATCAAAAATTATTTCCTTATCTATTTGCATCTCTTTATAATTTACTTTTGTTTCATACCTATAGTTCAACGCAAATATTCTAATCGTTCTGTCATAGCTTTCCCGAGTCATTATAGATCACAACATATTTTAACTAATTATTTGGCCAGAATGAAAAGTAAATGAAACTTTGAGGAATACTACATGAATTAAATATTGAAAACCAATTTTAAAAGCATTCTGCAATTCCTGCACAACTAATATAATCATTATAATAGAAAAATTACATGCTAAGTATGGAGAAAACATCACAAAACATCATTAATCTAAATCAAATTCACTAAATAATTGTGTTTTATAAAAGTACAATAAAAGAATATACAATACTTAGCAACTTCCTCCTTACAATGCTCTGAGAATGCTCTCTTAGGATCTTCTAGACCCTTGTTGGTGTGTTGAATAATCTCCTTACAATACATCTCTCAAATCTCACCAAAATCTCTAAGTAAATACCCTATTTCTCTCCAACAGCAAACCCTACTGTTCTCGTCCTCTTCTCCCACAAAAATCCTCTTCTAAATACCATTAAAGAACTGTTGTTAAACTCCAAATAACTCCCAACGTCATGGGGAGAAAATGCTAAAAAACTATTGTAAAGGCGCCAGCTTCTCTGTGTGTTCAACTGGGTACTGGTGCCTAGGCACCCAAGTAAGTGACATCAAGGTGCTTGGTAGGAGCGCCTTGGAGCCCAATGGCTAGTGCCTAGGCACCAGTCCCTTGGATCTCCAATTGCTCCATATCAGCTCCGCTTCACTCCATTTCTACTCCACTTTCTTTCACTTCTACTACCTGCTATATCTGCAAGAAAAACATAAAAATACCCTTCTTTTAGGTGCAATTTTGATCATGAAAATGTGCAAAATATAATCGAAACTAAGCAAGTTTTATACACATCAAAATCCCCCAAACTTAAACTTTATTTCTCCTTAAGTCACACTAGAATTTTAAAACCAAATCTACTAATATTAGGAAATGAGTCTAATTAAAATTATCAACAACTTTACATCCAAAAAAACTCATGTAATAAATTTAAATTAACTAACAAAAAAGTCTAGCCCTAGAGTAAAAGTAAAATTTTCATTTAACTAGAAAAACTTGATTTTCTATTCAACTTACAAAGCAGTTAATAAATGTTAACTAAAGTAACTTAAATGGTGAAAACTAGAATTTAAGCACTCCATAATAAAAAAAATTTCAAAAACACTTTTATTACGCATAAGCTTGGGAAAGTAATATTGTTTCAGCTTTAAAAAGAATATACTGAAAATAATTTTTTATTAGTCTTCTCCTTAAGCTTCTCCCGCTCAATAATTTTATTTTAATCACTCTTTTTTCTTGCTTTAGGATGTATATTTCAATCCTTAGCATTATTTTTCGGGGGGTTACTATAACTGGAAAGACCTTTAATGGTTTTGAATTTCACTATCAACTCTCTAAAGTGATGCCAACCACACTCCTGCACTTTAATTTGTAATAGTTAAAACTATGACTTGAATAAAGACTTAATTCTTACGAAGTATATAATTAAGGATACCTAGTTAAACAATTATATAAATCTTTGCAAAAATAAATAATAAAAGCATTTTTCTACATGTTAAACTACAAGTTAACCTTACACTAGCCTAGCCTCATTTACATAGAATTTAAAATTAAGATAATATGTTTTTCTTTTCTTAAAATTATAATAATTTCAAATTACACCACATACCTCAATTCCTTTAAGAAAATAACATTTTAAGAGTATGTTATTAAGGACAAATAAAGTTATGTTTTTCTTTTTAAAAAAATCTCTCCCCCCACCCAAACTTAATTTTTAATTCGTAATCAATGTAAAACATAAATATAAGTAGGGAGAAAATAGTGCATAAATACCTTCTACCACATTTTTCTATCAACAAAATTAATAAACATAAGTAGGAAAGAACAAATATGCAATAGCAGATAAATTACACTAAACAGGGCAAAAAGAAAATAAATGAAGAAGATTTCACAATGCTCCAACAGGTAGCTACGAATGAGGGTCTGGAGAAATAATAAAAACTAATCCAAATATTACAATATCAACATATGCAAAATAAACATAGCGTCCAGTACATCAGAAACATATAAATAAAAATAAATTAGTAGTAGCAACAATAGAAAAATAACATCTAATACATCCACATCAAAATAAGAATAAATTAATCCTCACCATCTTCATCATCACCAGAGTCCTCTTCCGCTGCATCTACCTCCATCCACCTGATATGCTTGTATATCTAGTAAGGTGGACAAACGGGGAGCTCCATTGAATTGTCCCCACCAATCCACTGATTCCTTCGATATATATCCACTTGAGCAGCATGAAAACAAGCATCATGATCATATTGTCATTTATTTGTCCAGTCCAAATGTGTTAAACAATCAGCAATATCATATACTTCCATCTGAATAATAGCAATGTCATCCTCCACGTTCTTCAGTCATTCTAACATGGAGGCCATGCAAGTGGAGGTCTAGGTTGAGAATAGAAAGTAGAAGAACGAGAAGAGAAAGAAGCCTGGGAAGAACTCTCTCCGTACCTAAAAGCAACATGTTTATCATATAAACTTACGTTGGCCATAGAAATGGGCTTCAACGAATGATGCTGCTCTTCCTATCCCTCAAAAATGACACCAGAATGCTGACAAAGGTGAAAATAGTAAAAGGGTGACCTAAACGTAAAGTAGATCTTCCCTTTGTAGCATTGATGATGGAGAGATAAATCAAAACCCATATTCCTATATATTTCATGGTTTGACTATAATAATTGAGAGAATCTCTCTTCCTCGTCACCTCACTCAAATTTGTAAAGGGTAGGAGCTTGGCAAAAATGAAGTAACGTTAAGCCTTAAAAGATGCATTTAACTTGGATGAAAAAAATATTACTTTATGTTCATTTCTCACCTTCCTAACCCCTCTCCCACTAGTCAAGAAATTAATGGTTTCATCAAGTTCAGAATCAGTAGGGACAAAGCTAGAGTAAAAACTTCCTGGAACATGAAAACAACGCATTAATGTGCGAAGGGAGATAACCACTCATTTCTTCCTCACATATATCCAATTAGCAGAGGGTTCAAGAAAGTTTGAATAGAACTCTCTCACAACAGAAACCAGTGCTACACAAGTGTTGTAACAAAAATCTTCTCAGTTCTGCCTAACAATTATAGCTTCTACGGCACTCTGGGAGGTAATGAAACCCCTTTCCGCAATCAACTTCTTAGATACTAAGAAGTTATTGTATCGCTCCGAGCTTTGGGGCTGACAAACATTTTCTTATCATAAGAAGGTTTGAAACTTACACCTTTAGTTTTGGGTGTCATATAAAAGGTACAATAACAATAACTCAAATAAATGAGGCAAAGTAATAATGTGGATGCATGTTAGATGTTGGTTATGACCGTCTTCTTCTCAATCTTCTAAAAACCCAAAAATTTCCTGGATGAAGAAAATAAATGCAAGCTCAAGGAGTGGAAATTTACCTTGGAGAGGTGGTTTCCATACTCCAAAGCTTGAGGAACCAATCGAAGAAGGGAAGGAAGAACTTTAAGTATCTCCTCATAATCATAGAAGACGACTCGGGGAGGAAGTGTCGCAAAATAGACCAAACCGGGTGGTTTAGGCATTTTGACAAGCAGGATTAAGTGGCACCTAGGCACCATGATAGTGGCACCTAAGCATCGCGATAGTGGCGCCAAGGCACTACCCTGGACTTTGGTGTGGCACCTTGGAGCGGTTTATATTGGCGCCTAGCATTTTGGTGCCAAGAGCATTGGAGTCTATGTGTTTGAACTAGAATTGGTCTCAGTCATTTAAATTAAATTTTTTGATCCTCCACAAGTCCTTCATCACACCAATAAACACATAAACATTAAAAATAAATGGGGGTCACTCACCCTCCTTCTCATCACATTTCCCTTCTCCACTTCCTCGTCTCCAATGGATCTCTTTTCATT
The DNA here is from genome assembly GCF_001263595.1 of Phalaenopsis equestris. Classification (NCBI taxonomy): domain Eukaryota; kingdom Viridiplantae; phylum Streptophyta; class Magnoliopsida; order Asparagales; family Orchidaceae; genus Phalaenopsis; species Phalaenopsis equestris. The sequence continues at coordinate 87,990 of NW_018164961.1, read as the reverse complement.
TAACTGTTGGATGCATATAGATATTTTTGTAAACATCTTTAGGACTAGATAGTCCTTTACTATTGCCTTATGTGTTTCCAACCCTATGTATTACTATCCAATAAAGTATACACCTCAGATAGTTCAATGACAAGATCATCCACAAGCTCCTCAGTAGCTGAACTATTGAACAAACATGATAAAAGAATAGGGTTAGAAATAGGTATTGAAGAATTGAGATGGACCTGTCCTATGTCCAAACTCATGTCTCTAGTAAATACTTAAGTTTGATTAAGGACTAAGATATAGAGGACATGGTTAATCCATCTACTTCTAAAGAACTTTCTAAAGTCTAGTCACAATGAGAAGACTAAGGATTTGCCTCCCTCTATCCACACAATCCTATTCAAATCAAAACACTCACAAACCAAAATATCAATACACAATTACCAACAATCCACACCACAACAAACAACATGCACAGCATACTAAAAAAAAAGACAAACTTCGGTTGCTTCCCAATAAGCGCTTGATTTAACTTCACCAGTCCGATGAATCCAGATATCTACTCAGGTTGACCCAACATTAAGACCTTATTTATCATGTTTTCACTCCTCCTAAGTAGGTTTTAAGTCTCTGTCTATTCACAATAAATACCATACCATTCCTTGGATATTTAATATCAATTGCACCAAAAGGATAAACTTTAATCACCTGGACTTAAGTTTTCTAGGAAATAATTTCAACCATGTATTATATAGTAAAACCTCTAATCCAGCTCAAAAATCTTTTGATCGTGCCACTTTTTCATTTTCTATTTATAAATCATAGCATTTTTATAAGATTCTTGTATAATTTCCTTGAGTTCATTTAACTGCAATGATCTTTTTTCACCAACTTCTTTCATATAATAATTAAATTCCTTAATAACACAATAAGTTTAATATTCTAATTCCACAAGTAATAAGCTTTACCAAATACGGGCATGTATGGAGACATTCCTACATGTGTTTTATAAGCTATCATATAAGCCCATAATGCATCATCTAATCTCAAAGACCAATCTTTCTTATTATGATTGATAATTTTCTCTAAAATTCTTTTGATTTCTCTATTAGATACTTCAGTTAAATCACTCATTTATGGATGGTTTGTTATGGTAATCTTAAGATTTTATTCATACTTAGTAACTTGTGACTTAATTTTTTTATTCCTAAAGTGGTTCCCCCATCACTAATAATCACTCTAGGCATACCAAATCTACTAAAGATATTCTTTTTTAACAATTTGGCTACACTTTGAGCATCATAATTTGGAAGATTCGCTGCCTCAATCTTTTGTGAAACATAATCCACAACTATCATAATATATAAATTTCCTAATAATGGTACAAAGGGACCCATAAAGTCTAAATCCCAAACATCAAAAATCTCAACCTCCAAAGTAAAATTTATGGGCATTTCATCACGCTTAGAAATATTACCTACTCTCTGACATTTATCATAAATTTTTATGTGTTTTAATATATCCATTCACATCTCTAAATAAAGTAGTAAAATAAAATCCAGATTAAAAAATCTTAAAAACAGTTCTATCAACTCTAAAATATCCCTAAAATTCAAAATCAAGACATTTCTTAATAATTTATAGGGTTTCTTCTATAGGCACGCATCTCATTATCAACTGATCCTTACATTTTCTTTACAGATATTGGTTGCCCCAAAAGTAATATCTAGCATCATGTATGAATCTTCCATTGATAGTATGTCATGCCATAGAGCAAAATATAACTGACTATAAAATTTACTATATCAACATACCATGAAATGTGACACTCATTAATAGCAAACATTTGCTCATCAAAATTTTTTAATTGATTTCATCTTCATAAATATATGAGTCTCTCTGATCTAGTCTTGATAAAATTTCATCTTCATAAATATATGAATCTCTCTGATCTAGTGATCGGCTATTTCATTATCATAATTGTTTCTATCAACCACTTTGATATCAAATTCTTGCATTAAAAGAACCCATCTAATCAATCTCAATTTGGAATTTTTTTAACATCACATATCTCATAGCAGAATGGTCAGTGTGAACAACACATTTTGTTCTAAGCAAATAGGATTTAAATTTATCAAAAGCATATACTATAGTCAATAGCTCATTCTCAGTAGTTGTATAATTTATTTAAGTGTCATTAAGAGTTTTACTGGTATTGTATATAGCCTTAAATATTTTATCATGCCTTTGTCCTAAAACTGTCCCAAGAATATAGTCACTAGCATCACACATTAGCGCAAATAGTTCTCGCAATCAGGTGAGACAATAATAGGAGCAGTAACTAGTTTCTCTTTTAGAATATTGAAGACATTTAAGCATTCATGTTCAAAATTAAATAAGACATTCTTTTCTAAGAGATGGCATAGAGGTTTGGAAATTTTAGAAAAAAATTTTATATATCGCTGATAGCATCCAACATGTCCTAAAAAACTTCTAACTCCCCTCACAGCAGTAGGTGATAGAAAATTGTCAATAACTTGTACTTTTACTAGGTCTACTTTCATGTCTTTTTCAGATATTTTATGTTCTGACGCAATACCTCCCAGAATCATAAATTGACACTTTTTCCAATTGAGAACCAAATTATTTTCTTCACTGTGTTTCAATACCTTTTCCAAATGATATAAAAAAATCAAATGAAGGGTCAAACACTAAAAATTCATCCATAAACACTTCAATTCATTTCTCAATTAGATCAAAAAAAATAAGCATCATACACCGTTAAAAAGTAGCAGGTACATTACACAACTTAAAAGGCATTCTTTGAAAAGTAAAAGTCCCATAAGGACTTGTGAATGTTGTCTTATCTTGATCCTCAAGAGCTATAGGTTTTTGATGATACCCTGAATATCTATCTAAGAAGCAAAAATATGGATGATTAGCTAGTCTATCCAACATATGATCTAGAAAGCGTAACAGAAAGTGGTCTTTCCTCATGAAAAAATTTTATACATATGCACCACCTAGTGACATATCTAGTTGGAATTAATTCATTATGTTCACTAATAGTCACTGTAACTCCCCCTTTCTTAGGAACATAGTGAATATGACTAAATCATGCACTATCTGATAAAGTATAAATAATACCTGCATCTAACCATTTTAATATTTCATATTTAAATACTTTTTTCATAATTGTATTTAATCTCCTTTGAGGATTTGCCTAGGGTTTATGATTATCTTCCATCAGGATCCTATGAATACAAAAAGAGGGATTAATCCTCTTTATATCCGCTAAGGTCTATCCGAAAGCTTTCATATAATTCCTTATACTATCCATTAATTTCTCCTCTTGTGAATGAGTCAAATCTAAGGATATGATAGACGGTAATGTAGATGACTTCACCAAGTAAAAATGCATTACGTGTGTGGGAAGTACCTTCATCTCAATTTCAAGAGGTTTCTTAACAGGAGTAAGAGGTCTACTAGTTTTATCGTATCTAGAATCTTAAACCTCTCATGAATAAATTTTGAACTTTAGTAATCAATAAAGTTGATTCATCCTCTGGCACTACTGATTTATCTTTATAACTTTCTTGGAAATGGCTACTACACAAAGAATCAACTAAGTCTATCAAAAAACACACATATTCATTCTCTATAGAAGGATAATTAATAGATTTCAAGACATTGAATGTAACCTCCTGATCATTTATCCTCATAGTTAATTCATCTTTTTGCACATCTATCATAACTCGTCCAGTGGCT
>NW_018164961.1:43710-84137 GCF_001263595.1 Phalaenopsis equestris | reverse complement strand
TCAACAAATTAATGTTGTACATCTACGATCATAAACTTTGTAACTCCATCTTCCTTAATCCAAGAGAAGAGTGGACTTTAAGTACTTCCAATTCCTTAGTAGATTACTTCGACTAGGCCAGACCTTGTGGTTTTTTTCCCCTTTCAGGATTTTTCACGTAAAAATTATTGCGTCTCCTCTCACTACTTTTCTTTTATCAGTGTTTGTGTTGGATCTCATATAATGATGAGACATTTATTTATTACTCTACCATTGTAGAACTTCTAACACTTAATAGCTTGGAGCCATCTAGTTTCATTTAGCACAGTCTTGAAATCTAAGACAACAAGCCCCTACTTCCTTGCATTCTTCAATGTGGGGGACAACATTTGTTGTAATCTTTAAAAGTCACTCATGTTAATGTCTCAGGCACTATTGTGGTAGTGTAGTCTTCCCACACCATTTTTAAACATAAAGACTATGAAAACTACTTCCAAACTGAAGTGGCAACCATCACTACAGTCTCAAAAGGTCGTTGACATTAACATTTGAGGCACGATTGTGATGGTTTAGTCATCGTAAATTTTATTTAGATATCAAGTCTTTGAAAATCATTTCAAAACTAGGTGTAACTTTCATAACAAAGAGCATTTCCTCAACGCCCCCTCCCCCTCCCCCTCCTCCCCCCAATCATACTAGAGTTCTTTCTCAACTCTATCAAAAATCTAATCTCTTCAAGATTTAATACTTGGGATGTTTTATAGTTTCGTGTGGAGAACAACCCCATCAAGGGATAACAAATTCAAAAGAAACAACTAATAAGTTGACAATGTCATTTTTTAGTATGGTTGAAGCCTTTCTTAGAGAAATACGGTTATCTCAATCTTCTCCTAAGTCTTGAGAAACGGAATACATCTCCAACATCTCATTCTAGGCTTATTTGATCCCAGAGGGGCTCAATTCGACATCTTTCATTACAAGGTATGATCGTCAACCAAGAGCTTCAACTAACAGCATCGGAGAGGTAAGAATTCCGGGTTGGATTCCCATCTACTTCTTTCATTTTAAGCTATAGTAGTCTAGCAAACATGTTTCCACTAACAGCTTAGAAAAACTTAAACATTCATAGTGGCAGATGAAATCTCCACCAACGCCCTATAGACAAGACTAGGAAGCAAGTTTCAATTGGAAGCTATTTGTGGTAAGAGAAAATGATTGACAAGGCTCCACTCCAAAACTTCAGAAAGGTTATAGGTCTTAGAAGGTATGGCTATATCAAAATCCTCATAAGTCACAAGCCTCATAAGGCACAAGCCTCAGAAGGCATGAGCCTCAGAAGAGTTTGATAGCACAATGCTCGGACAAAGGAGATGAAGGCATCAACAACACCCCAAAAATTTTCCAACGATGCCGAGAAGTTGGGCAACATTGTCCCAGAAGTGAGGCAAAAACATCCCAGAACAGGGGCAACCATAGCTTATAAGGAAAGGTGAAGGCAACCTCAAAAGCGACGTCAAAAATTTTTTGCTACAACTATAAATATATGAAAAAATATAATGCTGCAATATCAAGAAAAAAAAACGTACATACAAACACACTGTTGCAATGTACAAATATTACATATGGTGACTAAAAAGCTATAAAGATTAAAACACACACACTAGTACAAAAGTTATAACATGACATTAGAAATAAAGACAGTAATCCACTTTAACATCCTCCTCATCGTCATAAGTACGCTACTACAAGCCACTTCCATCTTCTCAACTTTCAAGCAAAAAAGGGGATCTTTTGGCTCTTAAATCAAAGATATGTCCTCAAGGTTAGCTACAATATATTACTAAGGAGGATAAACCTTTTGTCTGAAGCTTCGACAAAACTTTATTCCTATGTGTGGGGATCACAACCTTATATTCTCCTCTACAAGAGTCAACATCCTCCTTTGAAAAGCTTGTAAAGTATTCATACTTTGATTAATGTTAGCTTGTGCCTACCTCAATTCTTATCAAGTATCCATTAGTTGTCAGTGTTGCTATGAAAGGAAAAGTGTCATAGAGAATGAGTCATTGAGGCACTTTGCTAACTAGTTGGCCAACGACAAATTATCTATTGCACATGAGTTATTCACCTTATTGTGCTCACCAAGAATGTGTTCAATCTTCACAAATTATGTCTTTCATACCCTCAAAGAAAGGGTCAGCTCATCTTTGAAGGTTGTCGGCATCACCTCCTCTGAATTCTGGCGCATCTACTAATTTACAAAGGTGGGTTACCCAAACATCGGCATCTCACAGAGTAAAAAATTGCCTTTAGAAAAAACAAAAGAAGAATGGAAAATCCCCTATGAAAAGTGCAGCAGCAACACAAAAATTTACTCTGAGAAGCGCAACTTTTGAAAGGCACAATATCAGCATGAAAATTCCCTCCAAAAAAAGAAACAACAACAAGAAAGATCCTATATGAAAAATGCATTACCAACACTAAAAATTCCCTCTAAAAAGATCAATAATAGCGAGAAAAATGCTCTTTGATGCCCATATCTCTTTCTCCTTGAGGCTAAAAAGGACAAAAAAAATTGGCCAAAATGACCAAATCTAGATCGATCACAAAAAATCACAAAAATAGTACCCCAGTCATCTAATCCAACCAGATCAACGATTGTCTCACAGCCAATTGAAATCTGTACGATTGCGCCACCGCACTTCCATGTGAGGAATGATCTCGCGACTGCATGGCCCGCTCACAAACCCGATCTCATACCCGGCTTGCCTTCAGCCTACTTTAAGGCTTGACCTGGCCTATCGCGACCTGCAACATAGCCATGCCAATTGGGTGCTCCTGCTGCATTCATTGATGCCTGCTAACTCCATGTGCTACCTCCAGAAAACTTAAAATTTTCCACATTTTTCATAAATTTTGCCCAATTTTCATGATTTTGATAAATTTTGCAAAATCACCCAAAATATTTGCAATTGATACAACATTAACAAATTTTATCGTTTGGCATGAATCAAGCTGATTGATATAAATCTTGGAGCATTTTTAGCGAAAAAAATCAAACTCAAATTAAAACCCATCTAGAACTTCAATTCCAGCAAATTTGCAGTCAAACTGACCGAATCGACGAGATGAACAGAACGACACCAATAGGCCTAACTTAAGTGGCAAATTAGATTTTCATATGGATTCTAAATCTCACGAGCTTGTAGTCAAAGTGAGCTTCTCGATAAGACAAATCCAATGAACCCCAAATTCACTCAATTTTGACATTGTTAAGACACTTAATGGTCCATAAAATGTCAATCAATCATGAGAATCTCTCTAGGTAGTCTGATGGAGTGGTCTAAAATCCTTTCTTATTTGCAGATGGGCACTCCCAAACTCTATGAATAACCTACCCCTTCATGAAGGAGGGTTGAGGCCATGGACGAAGGAGGGAGACCTAGAGGTAGAGCTAGACCAAGAGGAGCCAAATTCCAATGTTATTGTCGACCGAAAAAACCCGACAAACATTTCCTACTCCCGCAACCGTTCATCGACCACCTTCAACAACTAGTTGTCAACCGCCTTCGACCACCACTAGTTGACCCCTATTCATTATCATCGATGAACTTTATAGTGTAATAATGCACCTTGAAGATGATGTAATGATACACTACGAAGATAGTGCAACCATAACCCAAAGGCAGTTTAAAAACGCACCACAAAGACAGTGCAATGACACACCCCAAAGATGTTGTAATGATGCAACCAAAAATGGTATAACTATGCACCAAAAAATAAGATGTAATGACACAACCTGAACTCAGTGTAACAGTTTTCCATAAAAAAAAGGAATAGCTCCATGCAACAACTGCTTACAACTATCTTAATCAGAGCACAATGATCTTCTTCAAACTCGTGAGGTCCTCTCGTCGTTGCTCCTCAATATGACATATGACTTATGTGGCTCACTGTAATTGCAGCCCCTTACTTTAGCCTTTGAGGCCAACTAACACTACTCCCCACTATGGCTTATGTGACAAACTACGAGCTATGTGGCTCACATCTCACATAGCTCCCAACTCAGACCTCTATAATCTGCAAATGTTATTATAGCTTCCCACTACATGTTATGTGATTAGCTATGGCTTAAGTGATTCATAGCTTACGCAACTCCCAACTCCAGCTTTTGTGACCTACGAATGTTATTACAGCTCTCCACTACGGTATATGTGATTAACTACGGCCTATATGATTCACAGTTCACGCTGCTCCCAACTTCACCCTCTGTGAACTATGCATTTTATTACAGCAACCCTCTACGACATAAGTGACCTACGTGACTCAGAACTCAGGCAACTCTCAACTTCAGCCTTTGTTGCCTACATATGTTGTTACAACTCACCAGTACGGCCGACATGACCAACTATGACCTATGTGGCTCATAACTCGTGCAGCTCTCAATTGCAACCTTTGCAGCCTACGAACGTTATTGCAACTCACCACTACAATTTACGTGAACTAAGACCAGCGTGGCTCGTGGCTCATAGCTCACACAGCTCCCCACTCCGGCCTATGCATCCTACAAACATTATTGCAACTCCCCGCAACAACCTATATGACCAAATATGACCTACGTGGCTCGCAACTCACATAGCTCTCAACTTTGGCCTCTACGGCCTATAAACGTAATTGCAACTCACCACTACCGCATACGTGACCAAGTACGACTTATGTGGCTAACAGCTCATGCAACTCACAACTCAGGCCTCTGCAACTTACGAATGTTATTACAACTCCCCGTTACATGTTACGTGGTCAACTATGGCCTACATGGATCACAACCGCATACGTGACCAAGTACGACCTATGTGGCTGACAGCTCATGCAACTCACAACTCAAGCCTCTGCAACTTACGAATGTTATTACAACTCCCTGTTACATGTTATGTGGTCAACCATGGCCTACATAGATCACAACTCAAATAGCTCCCAACTCCAAGTTCTGCGACCTATGAACGTTATTACAGCTCTCGGCCTACGAGACCAACTACGACCTGTGTGATTCATAGCTATTACAGCTACCAACTTCGGCCTCTGCTGTCTATAAATACTGTCACAGCTCTCCACTACGGTTGTTGTGGCCAACCAACGCTCTTGAAGCTATTGCATACATCCAACATGGCCAAACACTATAACTTTCAACTACAACCTCTACAAAAAGTCAGTGTTATAGCCACCTTCTACAACATTCTTAAAGAACTACTGCCTCCACAATAATTGACTGGGAGGATAGATGGACTACTATATCTACAACATTCTTAAAAAAGTTAATGAACTACTGTCTCCATCGTTTTTATAAAGGACTACTGTCTCCACGTTTTTACTCTAGCTTTGCAGCCTACTATCATCGTTATTGCCAAGAACTACAGTCAGATTACGGCTATTATAGATGAATTATTGTTATGTCAAGGATGATCAACTTTGTAACTCTATCATAACTCAGGAGAAGAGTGGACCTATGTACTTGCAATTCCGTAATAGATTATTTCGACTAAGCCATATCATGTAATTTTTTTCCCTTTCCAAGGTTTTCCACATAAAAATCATTGTGTCTCCTCCTGATAGTTTTATTTTATGTGTGTATTTGTGTTGAATTTTATTTTATACTTAGATGCTAATTTACTACTTTACCATCGCGGATCTTCAGGCACTCATCAATCCTACAGGTGAAGACAATAACAATGATCAACAATGGTGATAGCAATAATCAATGGCAGCTAATTGAATTAGATATTTCTAAAAATCTCAACAATTCAAAGTAACTTGGTGTTTAAAAACAGCTTGGTTTTTAAAATTAAGAAAATAATAACAAAAAAAAGCACTAAAAATTCATTTTTAAAAATACAAAAAAAAAAAATGTTTCCAAACGGACCTTTAGCTTATGATTTTTTTTTTTTTAATCAAACATCAAAAAAAATATTAAGTGCATAATTTAGTTCGCATATTTCTTCTTTCAAGTAAACAAATTTCTGTCTGCCCCGTTTGTTAAGTCAAGCCCTGCCAATACCCATCAAACTTGGAAGCTCTAACCTCTAGCCAAAGATCATTCCACTAAACAGTACAACATATTTAGGAAAGCCAAAAGAAATCAGAGGTTCGTAAAAATTCTAACAAACCTGCAACCGCTTGATTGACCTATGTAAGTACCATCTTGTAAAAGCATAGAACACATATTCTCTTCTTTTTTACCTTTCAGCTTCCATAAAGTTGATTGGAATTATTTGAACTTAAAAGTCACACGTTAACTAGCTAAAAGTCGCTTTAATTTTACACGTACCATTAACTTTTTTTTAACAGTAAATCCAAGCTATCACAGTTTGTGACAGAAGATAATATTCTTCCTCTCCAAAATACATATAGACACACGTTGATTTGAAGATTTCAAAGTTGGTTTTAAAATTTACTGCAATTAGACCAACTTTTTACTGGGGCATTTACATACATGCCACAAAATTCTTATCTAATAACATATCTAACGAACATTCATATTCACATCTACAACAGTCAAAACCTCAATATCATATCAAACATGTCAACAATTATTTTCTTATTACAAGTAAAATACACACTTTTGTGCATATGTTTATAATACTTATCGTCAATGTGTTATAAATATAAATATAAATATTCGAGAGTTAGAAATACAAAGACATAAGAATTTTGTTGTATGTAGAAATTTTGCATTATTTTATATGGATTTGAGTGCTGCGAGAGAAAAATAATTGATAACAAGTGAAACGTATTTGTGACTATTGTGATAAATTTATGATTAACTACAAAAAATCGGAGCAACAATTAAATTCAAGGTATAGCGACTGCAGACTATTGGAATGAAGATATCGAAAGTAAGATGATTTGGGCATAATGATGTCAAAAAATATACAAATAAGGGTAGTTATAACTGAAATAAATTGATTAAATTTTAGACTGGAGAGAATTTGTTGGTTTAAATGGAGGTGCAAAGCAGCTGAAGAGCGTGATGGATGAATATATTATTATGATTCTTTTGAAGTACTTCCACAAGTTTATCATTATGATGTACTTGAATGTAATTTCTACCTATTCGGTCAGTTCACAATGACATGAAATTCAGTTCAGAGTTCACGACATAAGCTATTAATCGGAAATATACCCCTGTTGTCAATTTCTCAATGCAATTCTTGCCAAGTATTTTTAAGTATTTGAGGTTTAGAAAAGAAAATAGATAATGGATAAACAAAGGCGCTGAGAATATTCTCATCAAAATTTAATCAAAATGAATTATAAAACTATTCAATTTATTATGAGATTAATGTAATATAATAGTTGATTATATTAAAAACAAATCTATAACTAATAAAATTCATTCTCATCAAAATTAAAGAAGAAGGAAAAATAAAACACCAAAGCCATAATAATCATTTCATGCCACCACAAACAAATAACCTTGTACCTTATAAAATGATGTGTGGTCAGCTATCGGAAAAGTGAGAAAATAAAAGCAGGCACAGTAATCATGACAAAAATGTTACCAGTAACCAACCCATGTCCATTCAAATGCTCAAATTTCCCCAGGAAGAACAATAGGCTTTCCCAATGATGCTGCATAACTTTTCTGAGAAGCTTTCATTCCTTCGATTAAAATGATTTCACCAAAAACATCACAGTTGATAGGGGTAGCTGGGTGGTTTATAACACTGATACCTGCTAACAAATTGTCTGTCATCTTAGTTCTCTATCAGCCTCCGACAAACCGTCCTCCAACAATAATGCAGAGTGACAAATGCAAAGAAGCAGAGCAGAGGAACACCGACAGCACAGCCCCCAGGTACGAGATTGATCAGAGTCTGATAGAAATGATTCATATCATAGAATGCTCAATTACAGCAGTCAGATAAATAAAATATATTAGGAAGATTTACATACATACCTCAATATTCTGATGTATTTACATGTCTAATGCCTAAACTTCAATACATGTCACCTTATTACGAAAAGGTATAGTTAACTTTTTAAAAGTTAAAATAGTGATATTTTTTATGTGATAAAAAAGATTTGGGCGGTATAAATGTAGAAAAGAAAATTTTGGGTGTTAGATACGTATATACATAGGAACTGGGTGGTATGCATGTAAATGCCGCAATATAATAACACATACAACCAAACGAAGTGGAAAAACAGAAATAAAATATATTTGTTTTTGAACATAATAGAGACTGACAGCTTCACAATACTGAAACAACAGATGAAAAGAGAATGTCAAATCAGTTTATTTCAGCTTGCAATCTAAAGTGAATTAACCAGCATTTTACTGGAATCAAATCAGTAGAAATGTATCAAAGGTATATCATCTCATTCAAAGGAAACAGGGTAATTAAGGCAAACTTGAAATTTATCAAAGATTTTGCATGAAAAAAGAGACTAACCAGCGAAATGGCCCTTGAAAAGTTGTCTTAGAAAGTAAAATTCTTGTTTGTCACTAGAGTGATGACACTAACAAAACCATGGATTATGATTGGATATTTGAAAATAAACAAATAACTTCATTTTCATTTGACTCAAACTCGTAGAAAAAGGAAAATTAGTTTTATGTTGTCCCCTTTGGCGTTCTTTGTTTCCATTTCCCCGACACCCTTCCAACATTTTGGGTGTTTCAGGTACATGTGTTGGCACAATACTGTTTGTCTGCTTGCTCAAAGTTATTACAGACTTCCAAAACTATTGACATACTCCTACAAACAATGCAATGAATGGTACTGCATTCTCATGAAGCAATTTATTGGATACAAATGAGTGCTAAAATGTACGTACAACTTGGTGAAGCGAACTTCTAAAAGATTGATGTTTGCTAAGAAATGGAGAATTTTCAAATAACTTCAATAGCCAGCTAAGCAAAATAATGAAACAATTTAGTTCTTTCAAGGCTTGATACTCACCATCATAGAAGCAACCATATGAATTACAGGAACAAAAAATTGATCAGATTTTCGACTTTCTGCATATCCGTTGAATGCAATGACCATGGAAAAAGTATGTATCAACAAAAAAGCAGAAGAAATAATTGCTGCATAATAAAGGAAGCTCGTTAGCTTAAGGAGAATTGTCTTATTAAAATTGAGCAAGCAATTGTAAAAAATCTAACAAATTTGAAGGGCCAACAACTCTCATCTCAAAAGTTTTTACAAACTATTTTTAAGAGAGATTATTTACCCGCACTATATCCAGCACTACATATACTAGAAACAAAGAGATAGCTTCAGCTAAATGTACTTTTTGAACACAGCAGGTGCACTTGTCAACATGCATATGCTGGAGTTTGGCAATAGAGCCCACAAGGCACTAAATATTGTCAAACACTTGTAAAATTCATTAATCGGAAAAAAAGAAATACTGATTAATTCATCTATTAAGAAAATACAAAATTAATATGTTGATTTGGATATTCCACCATCGTACTATAGCAAAATCCGAAACAAGAGCATGCGTACCAAGGAACAGGATAAGAAGAGGCAGTGCGAGAACATGTAAAATTACTCTTAGATATGATGAAAATAAGAGATGAAGTTTAGCTACCTACAATTGTAATGCCTAAAAATGACGAAAAAGAAAAGCAAAATTTTGCTTCTAAATTATCTCTCATTTTTCAAATAGCCTGAAAATCATCCAAAGTATTTTAATAAAAACATATATATCAAAAGATTTGATCCCACCGTGGCGCAGGGCTCTGGAATTTTAGGCACAAGGCATGTGCTCTCATCATGGGGCCAAAAAGCGCATGGGGAATCGATATTTGGACATTTATCAAATATAGATTTCTTTTTTTAAGAAAATAAATAAATAAATAATACATACATATATATATATAAGTGATTAGTATGCAGACTATGATCACCTGCACAGGGGAAAGTAAAAGTTCTAATGAGATAAGCCTCAGTAGGAAAATTAAAGGGTATTTAGCTCTTGACTCCAAAGTAAGACGAGATAATTGCAATATTAGGCTAACCAATCTTTAGCCACAATTATTATGTGACCAATAGGCTTGGTGATGACCTAATATTTTTTATTACTTGAGCATTAAAACATGCTTTTCTTTAATATTATTACTGCACTAAGCTAGCTATGATAATACCTATGATAAGTCATAAATCAGCATGCATATCTTTTTCTTTATGTTAGAATTTTATTTTAGAATTGTTCAGCTCATTGAGCATTGAGCTCATCAGATAATATAATTGTGATTCCAGGAAAGAGGAATGAGCAAGTGGAATAAGTGGGCAAGTTACCAATTTGGTCTTTATTATAGTATATTGGTTGGTGTTATAGAAGAAATGTGCATGATGCAAATTAAAGAATTTTGTGAGTATAAATTTATATTATAGGTTTATTAAGAAGTTCGTTATTCTTTTGATCTTTGTACCCAGTGGAGAAAAAGGATTCATGTAGCTGACTCCACGTAGTGGGATTAAGGCTTTGTTGTTGTTGTTGTTATTGTTGTTGATTCTATTTTAATGATTATTCCATACATGTTTCCATTTCACTTTTTATGATGAATATTAGAGAATTTGAAGTGCAATGCATAATTTATGATGGTTTAAACAAACTAAATATCTGCTCACTCAGTCTTGATTAGTAAAAATCATTATTAACAACAATAACAATAAGCCTTTATCCCACTAAGTGGGTCGGCTACATGAATCATTTTCTCCATTACATCCAATTGAGTGTCATATTCTCATTTAATTCTAATAAATTAAGATCATTTTTTATACAATATATCCAAGTTGTTTTAGGTCAACCTATGCCTTTCTTAACATAAGACAAATCTAAAAAATCTACTCTCCTAAACGGATCATTAGATGGTTGACATCTAATGTGACCAAACCATCTAAGACGACTCTCTCTACTCTTGTCCGACACTAGAGCTACAACAACCCTGTCACGGATATATTCATTTCGCAGTTTCTCTCTAAGTGTCAAGCCACTCATCTATCTAAGCATTCTCATCTCAGCAACACTTAACTTTGTTTTATGCTTCTCTTTTAAAGGCCAACAGTATGCACCATAGAGCATTGCAGGTCTCACCACCTTTTTATAAAATTTTACTTTCAGTCTAAGTGGTACTTTTAAATCACACAATAGGCTCAATGCATTACTCTACTTCAACCAACTTGAATTTTACTAATAACATCCCCATCTATATCACCATCACCTTGAACAATAGATCCGAGAGTCATAATTACAACTCTGTCACTAGAGTTACTATTAATAAAATTACATTTCATGTATTCACTTTTAGTTATACTCAAACAAAGGCCTTTAGACTTCAACATAGACCTCCAGAATTCAACTGTTTCCTAAACTTTTTCTTTAGTTTTATCCACAAGAAGAATATCATCAGCATACACCAAGGTACACCATCTTGTAAATGTCCAGTAAGAGTATTCATAACTAAAGCAATAATCAGGATTAATATTGCTAGAAAATGAGTTTAACTGAATTTACTCCAATGTTACACCTATATCTGACTAGAGGGAATCAAATGGGATACAACAATAACTACCTATCAACCAAAACAAGATGTCAAGATACTAAGTAACAAAAAGCCAATTGCTATAGCAGCTCATCATTTATAACTGTAGTGCTAGTTTGAAATGGCTACATAACTTTCATAATATATTTGAAAGGATTTAAAAGCAATACATCACTAAAAAATCTAAATAGCATATGTAAATTCATTAGCAGTTCACTTAGGATCTGTTAGGGGCAACTGCAGCTTATTAGCATAATATGTAAATTCATTAGCAGCTCACTTAGGATCTGTTAGGGGCAACTGCAGCTTATTTAATAAGCAGCTGATCAGATAAGTTGTTGATCATGATAAGCCAGTTGGATGTTTGGTTTGTGCTGTTGGAAAACGACACTTTCTGGATAAATGATCATTCTGCCCATGTACAATAAAGTTGTTTGTAACAGAACTGACATAGCAATATAATTAATATTTGAAAAAGTATAAAATCATTTTAGAACAGTACAAAAAATAAGATATATAACTCACTTAACAGTGAGTATCAAGTTTGTTAAAAAAGAGAAAAATTATTAAAATTACAATTAAAAGTATCATAGTATTAATTTTAAAATCGAGACAGCGTATGTCACGAGCTACGTCTTCCAGGGATACCATCCAACCCCAATCACTATCATCAGTGGAATCTGTCGAACTGTCTGTCCACAGGAAGAAGTCACACTTCTCTGTGATGCCCCGCGGGCACATATAGAACTGTTTCCCGTAGTTATGTGTCTGACATAACGTCAATAAGAAAGTCTATAGTCCGCAGTGGCTGAGTACTCGTCAGGAGATCCCTGAAATCCTGGAACTCATCTTTCTTGAATGATTCAAAAGGCAATTCATTAATTATAACACAAGTTGAAATTGCTAACATAAGTTATTAATTATACTTTTTTTGCAGGCGTGAGGTCTCAGAGAACTCAATATACCAACCAATGAATCTACCACTACAACAACACAGTAGACCGTGTGAAAAAAATAGTTTTGTTGTTTTTAACTCACTTAATACCAAACTCGTGTCACATATGCATATCACCAAAAAAGGACATCCAAAATTGCCTAAAAAACACTGCATCAAAAAGAAAAGAGAAACATGGTTGTCTCTATCGGGATTTCACATGTGACACCAACTAACAGCGACTAACAGACCATCTAGAACCCATAAGGTCGAACGTATCATCATGGACCTCACAAACCCAAAAAAAAATAGAACAAATCGAAAAGGAGAAAAAACAATTATAAACAGCATAAACTACAATATATAAAATATCAATAATCGATAGAACAAAAAATAAACATGCACTTTATAAATTGACAAAAACAGTATTCAATTACAGTTTTGCTCACAGTATTCAATTATAGTTTTACAAGGGCGCGAGGTCTCAGAATACTAAGTACATCAACTCCACCGAACATGTCATAACAAGAAGAAAATGACCTTATAAAACAGAGGTTCTTAGTTGTCTTTAGCTCACTTTATAACAAGCTCGTATGTCACACATGCATGTCATCAAAAAAAGACCATCCAGAAGTACATCAAAAATCCAAACCTCGAAAAGAGCAGAGGAACTTGGTCGCCTTTATATGGATTTTACATGTGACCCCAACCAATAACGATTAAACAGGTCATCCAGAAGTACTTCAAAAACCCCTGTATTGAAAAGAAAAGAGGAACTTAGTTGTTCTTATGAGGATTTCATATATGACATCAACCAGCAATGACTACTAGGTCATCCAGAATAACCCACAAGGTTAAACGTCTCATCATGGACCTCACAAACCAACAAATAAAAGTACGAAAAGAAATCGAAAAAGGATAAAAAACAATTACAAACAACATAAAACTTCAAAAATCTAAAATATCAAACATGCATGTGACAAAATAAACAGACTTTATTAAATAAATAAAAATCGTCCAATCAACATCCAACAATGGCATCTGTAATCCGCTCTCAAATCAGGCATTTCTACGGCACCTTTATAATGTTGGGTGTAACCTTCATGTGATTCCATTTCTGGTTGTGATATAGATTGTCCTACGTGATATTCAAAATCTTCCGACGGGCGAGTAAGTGGTCATCGTCAGTCGTGCTGAAGTCTGCATCAGCTCGAGAATAATATTGTCGAATGTATTTGTGGAGTGTCATCATGGTCACTATAATCTGCACATGTTGAACTTACATATGGCTATCACATTTTGTGTGGGTGATCCACTAAATCTAATACATGTGACCTTCTCAGTATTAGAGACTTGTGCATGCATGTGAGTTCTGTCAATCGCTCCAATACAGTTATGTCAGATTAGTTAAGATTGGGAATAAATCCAATACAGTTATGTCAGATTAGTTAAGATTGGGATTGCCACGCGACTCATTTTGACGTCTGAATGTAATGTGTTAAAATGAATTACCTTAAAGAATGGTATATACCGCGGATCATTTGCAATATTTGTTTGAGCGACTCGAATGTTGGATCATCTGCTTAATTATCTTTGTCGATAAACTGACAAGAGCCTTCAAACCCACAGAGAAATATCTGTTAAATGTCTCCAATAAATGATGGAATCGCTCTATTGCTTCTCTCATTGATTCAATCTTATGATAAAATGTAAAGAGTTATTGCTAACACATCTCTTGTTGTCATTCTTGAGGAGTCATGGAGTCCATGATGGCCATGTAGTTCATCGAACAGATCCAAAAACATGGGTTTTGTAATATGAAACATGTTACTGACCCTTATGGGGTGTCCTTGTAGTAGCTCACCGGCCCATATATCACCAATATAAGTCGATGTCATGTAGGGAGTTCGATCGATGTAAGAGTTGTATTCGTACAAAACGATAGCCAACACAATTTTTCTTGTAAGGCTCAGTTGCTGTGAATCTATCCTAGAGAAGTGTTATGTTCGGGTAATAAGTGTGAATCACACAACGTTAAAAAAACATCTAAAATTTGAAGACGGATTATAATGAGCAGAAATTATTACAGAGCAACATATTGATTGTTCATGCTAGAAAGGAAAACATCCAAATCAAATAACCCATGAAATAACCCATGAAACAAACGGAAAAAAAAACAAAGCCAATAAACAAAAACTCCGGAAAGTCAATTGCCCTTAAAAAAATGTAAATAGATGACCCGAAGTTCGAGGCGCATCGTCAGGATTATCTGTCTGCGAGTCGGGTCCTCCAACAGCTTCAAGGACTTTAGATAGAATGACATATCCAACCTAACTTCAGGAAAAGTATCCAAAACTCGAAGAAAGTCGTCTAGAGGTGTCCTGTGACGTACCAGCCTGAATTGTGTAGGCTTCTACCGGTTTTTTTATTGTGTTTCTGACGAAAGCATCTTTTTTTCATTTTATCCACCCTAGGCCGCTTTGACCGGCATATGAACTCCAGCTTCTGATTTTGGCTGGAGTCTTCACTTGACCCACTTACCTGCTTGGAATCCAAATCATCTAGTATGTTTGCAAACTCATGCTCACTTAGAGTGAAAGCATGAGTGTTTGTTGCAACAACCCCACTGAACATACCGCTCAACTTCTCCTCCAAGTCAGACTCAATCCCACTGAACTTGAATTTTCTGGCGACTGACACTACCTGCAACATACGACAACTTTATTACTTAAAGCGGCTTAGTAAGATAAAGCATGAAAGAAGTAATAATTTGATAGGTTATTATCTTTAGTTTCTCAGTCCACCAGTCTTCCGAAGTACGGGTGTAAACGAGCCGAACATGAGCGAGCCCAGGCTCAACTCGTGTGCAGGTTGTTAAAAAATATCATTGTTTGTGTTCGGCTCATTGATAATTCGAGCACAAAAAAGTGTATTTGTCTTCAGCTTGTTTACTTAGCGAGTCGAACACATGTAGTTCGCGAACAAAGAATCATTTTGACAACACTAATCACGCAGTTGTTGGATGTTAAGGGACGGGGCAAGATTTAAATCTTATTGTTTATTTTAAGACATCATTTAAATATAATTTAATACATTTTTTTTCTATTTTTAAATTAATAATTTTAATTCATTATATATCATTGTAGTCTTGTAGTCAATTAAATTTTATAAAAATATTACTCATTAATTATATATATATATGTAACATATGGACAGTAAGACAATATATATATATATAATTATTCAGACCCCATTTGTCCTAGAACCTATCACAGTTATTACAGGTTGCAATATTTCTGCTATTTCACTATCACCTTATCAGGTCGAGCAAGTTGTAACTGTCACTCAGGTTCATGGGGATCATGTTGTGCAATAGCCTACACCTGTCCAACCAACTTTGGAACAATCTATTGATCAAATGAGTCAATCAACGGATGAGGAATGACAGGTCTACACATCGAGGAGGAGGAAGAAGAATGGAGACCTACTTGAGCTCAGGAATCTGATGGATGATACTTTGGTTACTTTGAGGAATGGCACTCATCTTACTAATTTGTTAGCAGGTTCAATTCCAAGAACTAGATGCAGAGGGAGGACTAAAGTGGGACATCCCTAGCACTTTTGCGCCCCTTTGTGGCTTTTTTGTTTTTTATATTTATATGTCTTTGCTTTATTTGGGTTTTGTGTGTGTTTTATTGTGTGAGTTGAGTTTTCTTTTAAGCTATCTCATACAACATTTCTATATTTTTTTCCGTTTTCAATATATATATATATATATATGAAATTGCTTAAATGGAACCCCAATTTTGATCCCAGTCAAGAATCCCTAATTGCACCTATCTGGTTCTCATTACCTGAACTCAAGCTTCATTTCTTTGATCTACCTATCTTATATGCAATTGAAACTATCCTTGGAAAACATCTGCAGATAGATTTACCTACAGTTCATTTCTCAAGACTCAATTACAGAGATTTCGATTGAACGAGATATTACACTACCGGATGTAGAAAAAGTCTGGTTTGGATCTGCTCACAATGGTTATTGGCAAAAAAACATTATGAAAAATTATTATGGAACAAAAATCATACTACTGCAAGCAATGCAAGATATTTGGACACCCGCAGGAGATGTTTCAAATTGCACCCACAGTTGAGAACCAATAGTCAAAAGCAGGAACACATTGTTAGCGCACCTCGTGTGCCTGAACGAGCTCCCAACAAACTTGATGACAGCCAACCTCAGGAGGGAAACACCACAAGACAAAAGTTGGTGTCTGCATCTAGGATCCCTTCTCCTGACCATACTACAATGGATAATGTTCGAACTGAAAATCAGGATATACCCGCAGCTATTCAGGAAGCATCAGGTGCAGAGGTAACAATTCACAGTTCACATACACTGGAATTATCGTGGTGGCAACAAATGTCTTTCCTCCTATTGCGGTTCAAACATCAAATCAGATCGATGATCAAATGAACCAGTCTTCAGATGAAGAATGGCAGGTTTACACTTCTCGGCGGAAGAAGAAGCCTGCGGGCTCACTCCAACTTGAAAACTTACTGGATGATACTTTGGTGACTCCTGACAATAGCACGACTCTTCAAAGCTTGTTATCTGGTTCCGCTCCTAAAACTAGAGGAGGAGGCAGGACTAACCTGGCTCTTCCCTAGCTACTGTTGTCTGCATGTTTTAAATTTGTTTTTTTATTTTTTTGAGTCTATCTGTACCTTTTGTTGGAGTTTTTATGTACTTGTATAGTATGGGTAGGGTGCCTCTTTGGACTCTTCTCATACAACATTTATGTATCATTTTCTATTTCAATAAAATCAGCCCTTGGGCTTTTCATAAAAAAACATATATATATATATATATATATATATATATATGTAAGAATTGTGTATTTTTATCATCCAACCAACCATTCCCACCTTGAAATTTTCAAGCTCTCGGTCAAATTGTTGTAATATATTGAGTGTTGGATGAGATGTTAAATAATATTTTACACAGCTTTTAGCATAAAATATACCCATTACATATATATACATATATATACATATATATGTATATATATGTACATATAGATATACATATATATGTATATATGTATATATGTACAGATTATGTTTTAAAATGGATAGAAGCGATCACTTTACCTAGATATGATGCTCGGACGGTTTCTAAATTTTAATTAAAAAGTCGAACACGAACGAACAAGTTCGTGTTCGGGCCGTTTATATATCGAGCACAAAAAATTGTTTGTGTTTAGCTCGTTAACATAGAGAACGAATCGAACACAAGTTTCTTAAAGAGTCGAACACGAGTTGTTCGCGAGTAACGAGCCGTTTTGACAGCCCTACTCCGAAGCGTCTATTGTCCGCTTCATTGGATCCCAACCCAAGCCCGTGAATCCCCTTTTTAGTTCCTTTCATAATTTTCAATCATTCTTTAGTTGATTTCACTTAGTCTTAAATTTCAACCCATCGTAATCTCTTCCTGTCATTTCCTTGAATTTTTTCATAAGATTTTGTCATCTTTCTTTGTTAAAATAGGTAGTAGAACTATTTCTCAGCTCGAGCTCCCTGAGACAGATGTTGCAAAATATAATAGTGATTCCTTATTCCACATAGCTAATGATCTGACTTCTTTGGTCTTACATATTGCATTACTAACAATTAAAAGACAATATATTAATATTTTAAATAAAGCAGAAAACAGACAAAAGCCACAAAACCACCAATCAACCCCCAAAACAGCCACCATGCAACACCTAATACTACCACCAATCAAACCCCACCATAGCCACCACCCCCCATCACAGCCGCAAACCAGTCATAGAGATGACCACAACCACAATACAGAGCACACACCATAGCCAACCACAACACAGAGCACACACAGCTCCAACACAACCACATATCAGCTCCATCACAACCACAAACCACTCCTAACACAGCCACAACACAAGCCCAACATAGTCACAATCTGGCCCCCAACACAGGCCCAACACAGCCACAACCACAATGCACACCTAACACACACACCTACAGCCTCAACACATCCCCAACACAGCCACAACCACAATGCACACCCAACACACACACCCACAGCCTTAACACAGCCCCAACACAGTCCACAACACAATCTCAACAGACACCCAACAACAGACACCCAACACACACAGGCACAGCCACAACATAGCACCCATCCAACCCCTCCACCCAACACAGTCCAACACAACCTCAACACACACACACAATAACAAACACCCAACATACACAGCCCCCATCACAACCACAGCCACAGCCACAACATAGCACCCAACCAGCCCCTCCACCTCATCACATTCACATCCACAGCCACAACACACAGAACATCCAACCACAGCCCAGCATAACCACAACACATATAGCACCCAAGGCCAACCGCAACCCACATCAGAGTAAAGCAATCAACACAGCCCCAACACAGCACGCAGCCATAGCCTGAAGCCTTTTTCAGAAATATGCTCGAAAGACTTTTTCAAACCAAATTTTGAAATTGAGGGGGTGATTAAGAAAATATATAAGGAAATTTATGAAAAAGAAGCTGCCTAATACTTCATTTTCCTTGCACCTTTCTCATCTCTAACAATTTTCATTCTTGTGCAATTAACCGACAATAAAATTCTAATGCAATTAACATCTCCTCCCTCCATCATTAATTAACTATTCGATATTAGTAATATTTAATGTTTCGTTGTTAGCTTTGAAAGAATCTTCCTCCCACTAAACTCATTCCAGCCTTAAAACAATCCCAAGACAGCCATAACACACCCACCCACAACCTCAACACAGCCCTAACACACACTCAAAACACACAGATCCCATCACAGCCATAGCTACAACACAGTACCCAACCAACCCCTTCTCATCATCACATTCACATCCACAGCCACAGCACAGAGAGCACCCAACCACAGCTAAACACAACAAGGACACATAGAGCACTCAAGGTCAACCACAACCCACATCACAGTAAGGAAATCAACACAGCCCCAACACAACGCACACCCACAACCTCAAAACAGTTCCAACACAGCCACAACCCCAACACACGCCCAACACACGCCCACAGCATTAACACAGCCCCAACACAGCCTCAGCACAATCCCAACACAACACGCACCCACAGCCTCAACGCACACCCAACAACACACACCCAACACACACAACCCCCATCATAGCCACAGCCACAACACAGCACCCAACCAACCCCTCCTCATCACATTCACATGCACAGCCAAAACACACAGAGCACACAACCACAGTCCAACACAGCCACAACCTCAGCACATCCACAGCCACAACACACAAAGGACGCAACACAGCCACAACTACAGCCACAACACACACACCCACAGTCTCAGCACAACCACAGACACAAAAACAGAGCAGCCAACCTTATATATGTTGAAAACTACAACACAGAGCACTCAAGGCGAACCACATCACAGTAAGACAATCCATCAAAAAACTTTCACCCATTTCCCAAATTATCAAAAAAATCGAAAAAATGCGTGAGGAAAGTCATTTCATCGAAAGACCGCAAAGAGATTACCTATAGAGAAGGCATTCGATCGAAATAACTTACAACGCACAGTAATTGAGGTCGAAATGAGGAGATGAAAGGTGAGCGAGGAGCACTCGATTGAGAGAGAAGAGCGAGTCGTCACCTAGGGCGGAATGGGGGACGAGCGAGGAACGAAGGGCAAGCAGGTAAACATTCGAGGAAAGAACGCGGGTCGTGGGGTTGATCCCGCGGCCATGTGTAATAAACAACCCTTATCGTGTTTTAAGATAAGCAGGTAGAATGCGATAAACAAACATGTGAGAAGCGTTTTCAAAACGCAAACGCAGCGATTAAACTGCCCCAAACGCATCCTTTGTCAACACTCGTACAAGGACAGATATATAGGTTGCATTCACGATCATGAAAACTCTTGCATGCAAATTTTGATTAAAATAAAAAACTAAAATTTGATTGTATTTCATAAAATGGATTTTAAAGTTTTAGCATTTACGATGTAACATTATACTATACAAAACCAGAATTCTACATCAACCCTGCACTGAGGGATATAGCACTAGAAAGCAATCAATCAAATTCAACTTCCAAACACGCTTACAGATAAGTTTTTGCCTGAGTTAGCTAAATGGGAGGAGGTGATGGGCATAGCATTTTATAGAACTGCACGGATTTGTCGTAATAATAAAAAAAGAAACTGTTGCTCTCACCAGAAATAAGAAAAAAAGGCATATGCGAGCACCTCTCCACATAATAAGTTGCCTTGCCAAATGCTGGAGTTAGAAGGCTAAGGCAAAAAAAGACAGCATGGGCCACACCATGGCCTAAACCACCAGCTGTACATAAAAGTAATCTTAGCAGTATAAATTTAGATCTCGAAATTGCAAGCATAAACAATATGCCAAACATTCTGAAATTGTCAAATGCAAACATAATGCTATTCCAGATAGCGAAAGAAAACTTGAAATCATCAAGCAATATGTCAGAAATTACAGAATCAACACCTTATGATTAATGGAACAGACTTCCACCAAATTTCACAAAAAATCTAAATAAAGAAATGCCCATAGAATGTTATATTCACATCCAAATCATTTGCCCAAAAGAAACTTTTAATACGTTAACTCTTTAGCATGCATTGTCCATTTTCTTTTCCTAACAGTATCGACATAACAAAAATGGAAAACCATATTTCTAATTTAACCAAAAATAATCAGCTTAAGATGGAGAGAAAATTGAGCTTATAGTGTAGCATTAACTAAGAAAGACTTCATTTTTTTCCCACCGCAATGCACAACACTTACCTAAACAAAAAATTTAAATAAAAAAAATATATAAATGGATTTTAGATAACACAGAAAATCAAAGTAGAACAACAGCGCTAAAAAAATTCAGTGAAAAATAATACAATGATTCTATTATCATAAGATACGTATGGAAAAAAAACGTTTAAATTCTATTCGTATTCCACGTTAGAGGAAAATTTTAGATGAAAAGATGAGCCAGTCTTGTTGGCGAAGTCAAAAAAATTTTAAGCCAATAGCTTCAGCAAAGTAATCTCCAGGTTCGAGCATGCTATAATATATACTTGTTAAAAAGGTTAAATAAAACAAGCAATTTAATATAGTTGACGTGGGAGCTATCGGGACCCCCCACCCCCCTCTTCCAAGGTCCAGCACACAAGAGACGGACCATGCGGGCATCATCTTCACGTGCCTGGGCCGAACTTGTCTAGGTTCTGTCATAGTGGAGTCTGCCCGTCCACTTAGGCCAATCCTCGCTATCCTACTATTATATATTTGCATTCCTGATATTTTAGGGATAGTTTTTCATGTTTTGTTTAGAACAGTTGTCGGTGTCCATTCTTCTCCCTTCAAGGGTTGTATCCAAGGTGGTGATTATGTTCCTCTATCCCCATCCACATCCTCCCACATTGCTCCCTGCTGCTCCATCCTTGTTTTAGCCGCCTGGAACAGCTGTCCTGTTGTTTCTTCCATAAGTTTTCTATCTTTAAGCCATCGCCAGTGGCTTTTCTGCAGAATGTCTCCACCCAGAACAGCAAGAAGTTGTTGTCACACCCTTTTTTTGCCTTCCCTGCCACCATGCCTCCCCTTCCAACGTGTCGCCGCTTCCGGAACCTGCACCCTACCCCTTCCCAGATACTGTTGCCTTCTGAAATTTGCCTCCCTTGTTGTCGCAACCATTCCA
This sequence comes from Phalaenopsis equestris, assembly GCF_001263595.1. Taxonomy (NCBI): domain Eukaryota; kingdom Viridiplantae; phylum Streptophyta; class Magnoliopsida; order Asparagales; family Orchidaceae; genus Phalaenopsis; species Phalaenopsis equestris. The sequence continues at coordinate 61,898 of NW_018164961.1, read as the reverse complement.
GCCATCTTATTATCCTCCTCCGCCACCAAGCTACTGTCTCAATCGTTCAGTGTGCTGTCCTCGCTGTTCCAGCCACCCAAATCAATCTCCTGTGTAGCCTTGTTGTTGTTCCAACTCCCAACGGGCCTTACCGCAACTCATCCACATTCTAGAAATCTTACCTGCTAAATCAGCCACTTTCCAAGACCCCAACCTACCCATTTCAACCCACATCACCGACCTCCACCACCCTTGGGATACATTTTTGTTGTGTTTGGTTGTTTTCGTTGTTGCATTTCCCTTGCAACTTGAGAGTTGTAACTGCCTAATTGGCTTTGCAGTAATAATATTTGATTTTCCTATCATAATTTGTATTAACTCCGGTATCAATAGTTTTTTAAAGCCTATCAGTTAACGTTGATAAATTAAAATCGTATTGAGTTTATTTTTTATTTTGATTACTTGACTAAAAAATTCATAGGAGAAAAACCTTATTAAGAAAGTTAAATTGTGTCTGCATGCAACTGAATTTACTCATGGTAACATCTTCCAAGAAACATGAAATATACATAAAATATAAAGCTCAATCTTTCTTAAGAAATTTTTGTTGATATCAACAAATTAAATCAAAATAGATTTATTTTTAGCATTACTTCTTGAGTTATAAATTCATAAAAAAAATATTATTGAGAGATTAAAATTTTTCAATATACAAAGGAATTTAGTCATGGTAACATCTCTCAAAAAACTTAAAAATTAAAACGAATCTACATGGTTTTTTCTTTTTTTTTTTTCTTTTTTTACCTTAATTTTTATGATTAAGCTCAAAGATATTTAATTCATTATGTCCGGTTAAATTCCAATATGGATAGCCTATAGAATTGTTTTCCTTTAAGAAGTTAACCATCCATAAAATATACCAATCTTTGATTCAAACAACTTATCATAGGAACACTTTGCAAAACTTTATAAATATTAATTTTTAATTTTTAATTGCCATCTCCCCCTCTAAGAATTATAAATGGTGCATCCATTGAAAAGTAACTTTGTCATTATCCATACAAACATCATGTTTTAATGAACTGCCAATTATTCCTATGTATTACTTAAATGAAATAAATCCACATGCTTTTTATTAGGCATAACAATTATAAGCATATTATAACAGCGAATAGAAGATATATAGAAATACAAGAAGGCAATAGTGTCGTGATCCATTTAAATCCAAAAAGGCCTTCTCAAGAATCTCTGAGAAGTTAGCTGCCAGAAAAATAGAATCAAATAAATTTTTTAGAACAAATTGTGACAAATGCATAAAAATACAACAACAACAAATGCATAAAAATAGAGATCCCAAAAATTTATTGGAACAATCCAACTTGTAATGTATATGATCCGACTCCATAACCATCAACTAATGTCTCGGATACTACTCTTTTTTCACCCGTCCTAGGTTAATATCCTTTAGACATGTCAAACATTTATATCTACTAATTTGATTTTTTTTCATTTGATTATTGGTTTCTGCAACTCCAATATTTTATGGCCATGCAGCTCCTCCGTTCATATTTTTGGCAATACGTTTCTATTCCATAGTCTATCAATCCTAAGATTCTTCTATCTAGTTCGACCCTTCTATTGGATGCCCTAGTTTGCATAAGATTTTGTATTATCTGCTCAAATGACTAATTGCAGTTCCTACAAGTAGTTAATATTTTCTGTGATTAGTTGAACTACATTAGTTGGAATTCTACTCCTGCAGATATGTGTGTTATGCAGATCCAGTGTTCCCTATGCCCAAGTAGTGGGATTTCTTAAGGTTTGTAGCAAGAGTCCACAAGTTGCGAGTTCTTCATTTATCTCTCTAGTAATGACTTCATTGAATTAATTGTTATATTCTTATTTGTCTTCTACTAGGCTAATAAATAGAGCCATTTGAGGTACGTCAAAAAGTTCATAGTGATTAAAATATTGATTTGGACATATAAACCTTTCTACTTTATTACATGAAATTCTTTCTTGTACAAGTGTGAGTGACGCTTCCTCAAATTATTTTTGCCCTTTTCCTTCTTTCATTCTCTCCGTTTTTCTTTTTTGGTTGTCGCTTGAAATGAGATTGATTTTCATTAGATTTGTTATCTTTCGAATTCTTTCTAATACCGGATTTAATCACAAATGACAACGGAAATATGACTTTTATTATTGAACGCAAATAGAGATTATAGCTAAAGACACCCAAAACTAGGAAATAGCAAAAGACGCAATACAAACTCAACTAGTGCTTATGTCAAGCATGGTGGTACTTTAGTTTTAAGAAAAATAGCAAGGATGAAGGGCCGGGTAGTCAGAAGGAAAGAATGGAAGACAGCGGTTGGCTGTCGGATGCTAGAAGGTGGGTAGCAGTAGGGTTATGGTAAGGTGGCTGTGGCAGGGAGATGATGGCAGGGTATTGGAAGGGTTGGGGAGGCTCAAGAGAGCAAGGAAGGTGGCGGGAAAGGGGATACAGCAAGGTGGTAAGTGGCTGGAAGGGATGGCAGCAAGATGAGAGGTGGTTGGGCAATAGGAGGTTGCAGAAAATCAGCAAAAGGGTTGTTTTCCAGCTGACTGCAGCAAACACGCTAAGGGTGGCAGTGAAGGGAAGGCAGTGGGAAGCAGAGAACAATAGATAAACACCACCTAGGATGAATTAAAGCCGGAGAAACTTCTCGCCTTTGGATATAGCCCTATGAGGGAGAATTGGAGATGGGAACAACTGTCTCGACAGAAACAGATAAAAAACTTACTTTCAAACCCTAATAGAACATATATATAGAAAATAATTAAAAAGGAATGAAGGATAATAAGAAAAAAAGCAAAAAAAAAGAGGACTAGTTCGTCTCCCATCTCCTGATTCACGAATTCAAATGGGAGTCGCGGCTCACATCCCGCGTTTGAAGTGGGAGCACTCCCGCGTCATTCTCGAGGGCTTGGGGGAACTTTGACCTCATCCGTCAAAGCTTCTGTCTCCATATAATACGTCAAGCCGGCCACATTGAAGTTGGTGGAGCTCCGAGAAGCACCTAGATCCCACTGGCTATTGCATTAGCCCCCAAAACACTTGAGTTACCCTCACTTCGAGCATACATCAATATCAGTCCAACCTTTTGTGGGCACACTACTGGATTGAACTGAAACTTCATCTCATGTATATTAAGCTGAATATCATCAAAGTAATCCAAGGTTGGCTCAACCTGATCTGAAGTGAGGGCAGCCTAAATCTCCCCGAACGATGGTGGCCATGGCATAAGGTATCAATCATGATGTTCTGAAATGCTCTCTGTAGCGATCGTCCTATGTCTGGAATCGGCACATTGGTCCTATCATCCTCTATCGTCACCAAAATTGATCCCACAAGTGCTTCTGCATCATTTTTTCTCCGTAGGCAAAAGCATATGTAATCTCAGACTCTATCAAAGGTAAGAGAATGATACGCCTTCAATCCTTGGTGACTAAGTAGGTATTGTTATACCCATCATTCTTAGTGCATTGATCAAATTGCAACGGTCTCCCTAGCAACAGGTGGCGGGCAACCATGGGTACCATATTGTACCAAACCTGGTCCTACAGCTAACTTTTAATCAAAAACTACACGAAACACTATCAATGCTAACTTTTTTTCCCCTCAACCACGCCAAGGAGAACAATTGAGAGTGTCCTTGAGTAGTGAGGCTCAACATGTCCACCATATATATAGATGTCACATTTTTGTTGCTTCCTCCATCATTGATGAGTTGCATACAATTATTTTCACAATGAAACGGGAGTATAATATATTGTGGTGAAGCCACTGTTGCTTCCCGTAGCCTTAGTCTGAAGGACTCATTGAACCACCAACATCTCGCCCTCGTCTGGTGGAAGTTGGTACTCCTCACCCTATTCTTCAACTAGCTCTTTGTCTCTCACTTCCTCCACTTCAACTAGCTTGGTGAAGAACATAACTCAACCTGTCAGACAACTGAAAGCAATGTGTCCAAAATCATGACATCTAAAAAATTTTCTGGTTGAGATGGTAGTAAGGATGTCGCTCTTCTTAGACAGACTTCTCAACTGGTTTAAGTGTGCTCCCACTGATGTCTCCAACTGTAAGTTTTTTGAATGGTGATGGGTGCTTGCACTGCTTCTACTGTCTCTCTACCTTCAGTGCTAATGTTTGAACACCATTTAAGAACCGATAAGGCTGTTGTTGAACCACATTGTCGATGGCAGGTTTCAGGCCTCCAATTACTTGGTTATTGTGCGCTCCTTTGGCTCCATTAGATCATATTTCAGCATAAGCTACATGAACTCTCCGATGTACTCCACTAATAGCTCACTCTATTGCAGGTAGTAGAGTGTCAAGAAAAGATCATGATGGTAGTGTGGGAGTAGGTACTTTTGTTGCAATTCTCTCTTCTTCTTCTCCCAAGTAGTAATCTTACTTTAAGCTTCTCTATTTCTCTCGCTCTTTAGGTTCTCCCACCACAACGAGGAGCTTTTCTTCATCTTGATAGCAACTACTTTCATTTACTAGTTATCTGGCACCTTATCAAAGATCCTGACGGTAATTTAGGGGTAGGTACTTTCGCTGCAACTCTCCTTTCTTCTCCCAAAAAGTAATATTATTTCATCCTTCTCTATTTCTCTCCCTCTGGAGATTCTCCCACTACAACGAGGCACTCTCCTTCAGCTTGATAACAACTAATTTCACTTTCCAGCCATCTAACAGCTTGTATTCAAAGACCATCTCCCTCAAAATCTGATATGTTCACTTTCACTGCAGAGTCTCCATATCCCCCAATAGGCACTTCGTCACTATATCCTCTGAGAGGCACTTCATTTATGTATTCTCTGAGATGCACTTCACCTCTTGGCCCCCTCTGATACTATATCTCAAAGTGTCGTGGCACATCTTCTTCTTCACTGAAATCATCCCTAAGGAAGATTCAGGCATTTTATCTTTCCTCTTCAGATCTCGCTACCATGCTCATCGGTGACCACTCCATGGGTCCTTTCCTCAATGTCATCGAGCCATTGTAGCACTCGGTAGAGCTGTCGCTATAACTTAGGTTGGTTACTCATGCCTCCACGGCACATGATTAGGATTTGGAGGTGGTTAGGTTAATGGAGGCTATTAAGGGTGATGTGGAGTGGGAAAGAAAAATTTAGGGCGGTAAGTTTGAGCAGTGGTGGATGCTAAGAATCCTAGGACAGAACAAGGGTTGGGGACTAGCTCTGATATAAATGATACCAGTGTTAACCCCAAACGACAACGGAAATTAACCTTTTATTACTGAAATCAAATAAAGAAGACAACGAAAGACACTCGAGACTAGAAAATAGCAAAAGGCAAAACAAACGCAACTAGGGCTTAGGTTGAGGGTGAGGGTGTTGTGGTTTTTAGATAAATAGCAAGTATGGAGGGTTGGATGGTCGAAAGTCAACAATATAAAGCAGCGGTTAGTTGTCGGATGGCTGGAAGTTGGGCGACAGCGGGGAAGGATGAGGTGGTTGCAGCAGGAAGGTGGTGGCAGAGTGTTGGAAGGATCAGGGAGGCTCATGGCAGCAAGGAAGGCGGCTGGAAAGGGGTGGCAAATAAGTGGGAGGTGTTGGAATGGGTGGCAGCAAGAAAGGACGTTGGTGACTGGTTGGCGGCTACTAGTTGTTTTTTGGATGGTTGCAGCAAACACAGCGATGACGGCATAAGAGGAAAGGATGTGAGAAGCAAGGAACATTAGATAAAAACCAACTATAGACGAGTGACAGTCGAAGCAACTTCTCACATTTGGATACAACCCTAAGAGGGAGAATTGGGGACACTGACGGCTGTCTTGATAAAAAAAGAGATCAAAAACAGACTTCCAAACCCTAATACAGCATATATATAGGAAATGATTAAAAATGAATGAAGGTTGATAGAAAAAAAAGCATAAAAAAGAAAAACGGGAATATTTCAGCCCGTCTTCCACTATCGCATGTGGGGTGAGGTGGGGAGTCGCAGCTCGTGTCTTGCGTCCGAACAGGAGCGCTCCTGTGTCACTTTCTTTTTTTTCTTCTTTTTTTTTGTGTGAGATTTAAATTGCGTAGTTTTCATGATGTCTAACTTCCAGTCATTACTTTATATTAGAAAGGAGTTTATCATTCTATAACAGGTAGTGAACAGTAGCTGAGGCTTAATCATTTGTTTCTAGCAAAAATTGCATGGTTGTTGTATTATTTGGTTACATCAAAAATCAATATTACATATGAAATCCACATTAGAGATCCTAGATACTAAGATGCAAGGCATCATCATTAAGTTATCTCAATTAAAAAGCATAATAAGAATTACCATTCCACTAATTTATGTCAAAAGGGCATCTTAGAAGATTTTGATTGCAAGCCCTTTTGAAGTTAAAAAGGAAAAGGAAACAAATGTAATTTAAGTTTTATAATCATTTAGTTTCAATTAGATCTATCGTGCTGACAAATAGATGAGGTGATAAAGACAATTTCAATATAAGTCATTTAAAATTTAATTATAATTATTAGCATTTTTTTAATGTCTTTAGCATGTTTGTCAATGTCATGTTTGAACATTTATAGTTAGAGATCCTACAGAAGAAAATTTCATAGCCAATTATAATCAGATGGATGCATAATTTTTTTACTTCTTCCCCTATTGAAGCTTTTAGGATTCAGCTTCAATCATGGTTTGAGGATTCAGCTTCTATCATGCTTTGAGGATTCAGCTTCTATCATGCTTTGAGGATACACCCTCGATTATGCTTTTAAGGATTCATTTGGCCACCTATGAGAATTGAAAAATGGATCTTTCCGATCCTTTTTTTTGTTGTTTTTTGGCTCTTTCCCACTTTCTCCTTGTGCTAAACAATTCTACATAATTTTCACCATCCCGCTTGCTATTCTATGTCAATGCAAAACTTCTTGCATCAAAGATATATTGAAGAGCCTTAAACTTCCTCCTTTGTATGTCTTCTTTTGTTCAACCATTTCACTCTAAGTTACTGTCATGAAAAGTAATTTAATACAAATCTACCCTTCTTTCTATCATATAACATTTCTCCATCTACATATGCATCTCACTCTTTAAAATTTCTCCACCAAACCTTAAATTTCTTAATAAATCACATTCAAATTTCAGCTCAAATTACAATTTTGATTTCTTAACCAATAATCATCAAACACCTTCAGCTGACAGGAAGACTCTTAAAACCATAATTCACCCTAGTGGGAACTAAATTCAGTAAGCAGATAAATTGAAGTTTAGCCACATCAAATTAAGGCCAACATATTAAATACAAACTTAAAATAGGCAGGGGAAGCTAGTGTATAAGGTGACAGATTGAGTACTAAAAAAAAGTAAAATCATATAAAAAAAATATACCTAGGTAAAACCTTAATTCAGAGTAAATGGGTTCAAAATAAGAAGCATTTATCCAAAATAGAAGCGAGGCCAAAAACTGGATTTTGTTTCAGGTATGTACTAAGTTAAACAATCTCCCCAGTTCAATCCATCAAAGATAGAATTTGAACAACTATTCAAGGAGAATATGGTTAAGACAAAAAACACTCCAAAATTCAAGCCACCACAGGAGAACTTTTAGCAATTATTTAAGAAAGTTATTTGTAAATCAAAACTAATTCCATAAATCAAGCCCTACATAGAGGATAATCACAGGAAAAGATGATAATAAGTTTATGCTCAACGTCAAGCATATAAGAAATCTACTAACTTAGACCCCCTCTCCTTCCATGCCCGACCACTAATAAAAAGATTCCAATGAATGCTCACTCATTATATCTAAATAATTTTCTTTTAATTATCAACTAAAAATGATTAACTTTTAGATTAAAACTTGTCATATCAAACATTTTATCTGAATATATAGGATCAATCTTATATTTTCCTATTTTTAATATATAATTACTTTTTCCATATTATTATATTTTTTAGAAAATTAATTCATTATTAAATATAGTTTATAACTTGACTTCAAATTGACCGAATGCAATTCAATTTAATAAACATTATTTCCTCTAATATTCTATTCTCTTTTTCTTTCCTCACAGTGCTACTGTTCTAACTATTCCCAAGAAAAGAAGTCATTAGGCTTCCACCCTCATTTTTTATTACAAGGATATAGGGAATCAAAGTAACCAACCTTTCTACACCAATCGCCATTCAAGCAAGGGAATTATATCATGTAGTCATGTCACAATCAAGCTCGGGAGTCAACATTACCAGGACAGGAATAGATATAAATTAAAATTAAATTTTCGATTTAAAATGTAATCATTAACTAATAAATAGAATTTTTCAAATAATTAAAAGAGCCACTAACAATTAAAAATTAAATTAGATCAAATAGTAAAACAATTATGAATGTATAATTACATTTCTTTCTATTTGTTGTGCCTTCTATAAACAATTTTCTTTTATCACCCATATTAAAGTCCTAGTCTAATACCTGAAATTTGTCAGTTTAACTATAATAAATTATCAGCACGAAAGTGAATACCTCTACTTCTAAATTACAGCAGTATAATAGAAAATAAAATAACATACACACTAGAACGTAATGAGTCAGTAAAAAATAACTAATAATTTATTATTCAATTATGATCATTCATAAAAATTTAGAACATTCTATTATATAGTATAATATCTAATCTTATCCCTATCATTTACATCCTTCAAAGGAATATGTCTAAATCATATTAATTAATGTAAGTCAATATCAATATTTTTTTAGTTTATATGCATGGGTGTTTTAGTCTCCCCAAATAGTATCACAAAATAGTATCATAAGAAAATAAGCTTCATCAATCTTTATGCACTTACAAGCACATCATACAAATCGTTTTAAAACAATGAAATATCATTAAATATTTTTTAGTTATAATAAATATATGCAATAAATACATAAATATGTTAAAAAAAATCACGAATATATTTTAAGTATCAATCTATCTAAAGAATATCTAATGCATTAGGTTAAGAAAATCAACAATATTATTGTAGTTCTGAAATGTAAGTACTTCAAATCAATTTCAAAAATTTCCTTTCAAAAAATTTCCTTTATGTATATTATATTTTCTTCAATCGGTATAATCATTTGAATAAAATATTCTTGTTAATTTATTTCATTTAAATTACAATTTAATCTCACTATTTAGCAGTAATTTGTCTTTAAATTAATATATTGATTTTTATTTTTCTTAATTATATGTATTATTTAATTGACTAAATAATCTATCATTACTTATAGTTAACATTTTTTCAGTTTGTTTAATCCTACATTAACATTCTTCATATTCTCTCCTCATTTAGAATATAATAATATTTTCGCTAATTCTAAATCTCCCTATTAAAGTCCCGCCTAAAATAATCTTCATTAGTTATAAATTGAATCTATAGCTTTTTATTTATAAATAAAAAATAGGTGGAACCTTGAACTTACCTTAATCAAACCGACTTTTGCCCTTCACTCGATTTTGTCCGTCAATCACGTGCTTCGCTCCACATCCCACATAAAACCCTATCTCATCACGCAAGCACAATAACATGTGCAATTTTAACTCTTCTCTGTGACTTTTTTTCACGCAAGCACGGAAGCTGTGAGCATGACTCAAGCTTCATGCCTCTGTCAAGCTTCCTACACAAGGCCTGGATGTTGCACCCAACCACATCATCTTTCCTCCTTTGTAAGCTCGTTCTTTCGCTTTGTCTCCCACCCTTTTCCCTTTTTCTGTACCTCTATCTTGCACATACCCCATCTTAACTCGCTTCTTAACAATAAGAAATTGATAGCGTCAATTCAGCTAAAATGGCACTAGCCAATTTCAATCCTCTATTATATACCAAATGTTTCAATCTTCTCCACTTACAAAATTTCCAACCCAAAATTTATATATTATGGGCTATTAGATTTGTCTAGCAAGTGAATCATTCATCACAGTATTACCCAATAAGAGAAGGCTAAGCAATTCTACTATCAGAAAATCATTCCAAATGAAAGTAATACAAAATGTGTACCAATTTTAAACACACTTCTAAGTACAACAAGACAATTCACATAAGATAATTTTTTAATACCATAGTGGATATAATAATGCTTGATAAAAAATTGTCAGCATCTTTATCCACAATAATGTTCTTCAGGGTTTCTATGAGAAAGACCATATACTCATGATTGCATATCTATTTTCATTGGCTCTGAGTTAGAGCTAAAGCAGCTGACTCTATCATCCTTTGCCCTCCTATAATTTTTGGTAAAAGAGCTTCACTTGTTTTGTGTTCCTTCGATGTCTTTTACTCGAATTTAGGACAATATCTCACAATATGGCCAGGCTTACAACACCAATAGCATGTGTTGTAGCCCAATAAGCCATTCACCCTTGTGATATTTTTCACATTTAACACAAGACTCAATGGTACCGTGATAGTATCACCATTGACCATATCGAGACAAAACTTAGGTTTCTTACCATTGGATCCTTCTAATTGAGCCAGATGTTCTCTCTCATAAGTACTCCTCCTGTGCAACTCCTAACGCTTCTAAGCAATTTGAAATTTTATTTCCACCCACCTAACCCTCTCCATAACATAGAATAGTCGTCATCCCTAAAGGCTACAACCACTACTTAACTGAATCCTTCAATTCAAATATGAACCTATAACACTTCTCTTTTATAGTCAATACTACCTATGATGTGTATCTCAATAGTTTAATAAATTGTCTTATATTGCATAACTTCCTTCTTTCTTTGCACTAGCCTGATAAATTTATCATGCATCTGTCTTCGTACAAAAAGAGACTGACTATTCACTTAACAGTTCAACAAAATTCTCCTAGTTTATCATCATATTTGGTACGTTCCTTCACCTATCCTGATATTGCTCAAGTCTTCACCTTTCTGCTGCTTCATCCAAAAAAAATATAGCTAACGATACTCTCCATTTCATCAAGGCATGTCATGTAGCAAAATAATTTTTATATGAATTCTTCGGTTCAATCAAACCTTCAGTTCTCTTGAGCAAAAATGGTTGTAGATCTTGAAATATCATTAAGTATCTACCCAAAGCAAAAATATTACTTTTATTCAGCTATGATCTAAGATCCTAAATTAGTTACGTCAAGGCCATCATCATTTGAGTTAGAGCATTAGTGCTCACAATGATATTAATTGTAATTCTTATTCCACCATATTTTGTCTCCCACTTTCTCATGTTGATCCATTTGCTTGCGTGAAATACGACCTAGTTAAAGTTCGCTTAAAATTCCAAACTTCTCTCTTTTAATTTTTCATAATTATTTTACTAGCTCTATCAATATGATTATATCACTTAACCCCAAACCTCATGTCTTAATACCACTTTTGTCCAATCAAACATAAGGGTTTGGAATGATAAAAGCAGGAATAGACGATAGGACAACAACAACAACAAACCTTTATCTTAATAAGTGGGTCGGCTATATGAACCATTCTTATCCACTGTGTTCTTGAGTGTCATATTTTCATTTAATTCTAATAAATAAAGATCATGCCCCAGTCTTTCTAGGTCTACTCCTACGTTTCTTAACACAAGTCAAAGTTAAAACATATACTCTCCAAACTGGGTCAGCAAACAATTAAACAGATGACCGATGTTTAATGGGAACAAACAATCTACGAAGAAACTTTCTAATCTTGTCTACCACTGGAGCTACACCAAACATGTTATGGATATATTCACTTTGTTGTTTTTTTTAAATGTAAAGCTGCTCATACACCTAAGTAGTCGCTTAGCAACACTTAGTTTAGTTTTATGCTTCTCTTTTATAGGCCAACATTTTGCACCATAAAGCATTGTAGGTCTCACCACCATCATATTAGGTCTCACCACCTAGGTCTCACCACCATCCTATTAAACTTTCTTTAAATTTAAACAGTACTTTTTCCATCACACAATAGACCTGATGCATTCCTCCTCTTCAATCAACCAAGTTGAATTCTACTAATAACATCCCCATCTATATCATTATCACTTTGAACAATAAACCCCAGATATCTAAAACGTTCACTCCTTTTAAAGACTTGATCACCCATATTTAAAACTCATTGTTACAACCCCGGCACCATAGATACTACAACTAAAATTACATTCTTTTTATTTAATCTTAGCTCTACTCAAAAACAAGCCATTAGACTTTAAAATTGATCTCCATAAGTCAAGTTTTTTTTCTTGAACTCTTTCTCTAGTCTTATCCACAAAAAAAGATATCATCAATGAAAAGCATACACCAAGGTAGATCCTCCTCCAAATGTCTAGTAAGAATATTCATAACAAAAGCAAAACAATATGGGCTTAAGGTTGATCTTGTTGGGATTATGATGGGAATCTCCCTTACTTCTAGTAGCACTTTGATCCAATTAGAATCAAAACCACACTGCAAAATAGGATTGCATTAATTCAAAAAAATCATAACAAAAATTTCTAACAGAAGCGCAACAAAAATAATTCCAGAAAATACACCAGAGTTTAACATCGAGAAACCCGAGAACGAGAAAAAACAACGGAGCCACATCACAAAAAAATTTCCACTATAAAACTGAGTATCAAATATTATAATAAAGGTTGCATTTAAGCATCCTTTTAGTACTCCATTCATTTATGTGCTAATTCAAAAATAACAACAACAAACCTTTATCCCACTAAGTAGGGTCAGCTACATGAATCTTTTTTCTACATTGTGTCATATTGAGTGTCATATTTTCATTTAATTCTAATGAATTAAGATCATTTTTCATAAAAAATGCACAAGTTTCTTTAGATCTACCTCTACCTTCTTAACATAAGTCGAATCTAAATTATCTAATCGGATCATCAGATGGTAGACGTTTAATGTGACTAAACCATCTAATACAACTCTCTCTAATATTGTCTGTCACGAGAGCTAAACCAACAGTTTCACGGATATATTTGTTTCGCATTTTGTCTCTAAATTAAAGCCACTCATCCACCTTATCATCTCAACAACACTTAACTTTGTTTTATGCTTCTCGTTCATTGGCCAACTTTTTTTGCCAAAAAGCATTTCAGGGCTCACCACCATCTTACAAAATTAACTTTTTACGTCTTAGCATTACTTTTCTATCACACAATAGGCCCGATGCATTCCTCCGTGTCAATCATCCAACTTGAATTCTACTAATAACATCCTCATCTATAGCTCCATCATTTTAAAACAATAGACCTGAGAAATTTAAAACGTTCACTCATTTTAATGATTTGATCAACCATTGTTACAATTTTGCCACTAGATCTTCCGCTAGTAAGATTACATTCCATGTATTTAGTTTTAGATATACTCAAACAAAGGCCTTTAGACTCTAAAGTAGGCCTCCATAATTTAATTTTTTTTGTTTAACTCTTTCTCTAGTCTTATCCACAAGAAGGATATCATCATCAAAAAGCATACACCAGTTAAAATCTAGTAAGGGCATCCAAAACTAAAGCACAACGATATCGCCTTAAAGACAATCTCTGATTTAATCCAAATGATGATCAATCCTCCTTCTGTCCGAACAAAAGCAAAAGCTATAGTAAACATATCTTTAATGACTTGAATATAAATCATATCAACCTCTTTATTTCCAAGAACTCTATAAAGAACTTCTCTTGAAATCTTATCGTAAGCTTTTCTAAATCAAAACAATCATATGTAGATCCTCCTTACTCTCTCTATACTTCTCAATCAAACCACTCAATAAATGCATAGCTTCCATAGTAGACTTGCTCAGCATGAATCCAAACTGATTACGAGAAATCTTTGTATCACATCTTAACCTATGTTTATATACTGTCTCCCACAATTTTAAAGTATGACACATTAACTTAATTTCTCTATAATTATTACACTCTCGTGCATCCTCTTTATTCTTAAAAATGGGATCAAAATAGTCTTCCTCCACTCCTCAGGAACCTTTTCAGTTTTTAAAATAATATTAAAAAGTTTAGACCTATTAACAAATTTATGTGCTAATTCTGCCAATAAGTATTTTTGCACCTATTAGCATGAGAAAGTGGTCTAAAAATGAGAATGAACCTTTAAAGACAATTAAAGAGTATGCTCCTAAAAATCAAGTACCTAATTCCAATGTTTAGACCACTGTTCAATACCTAATAGCTAAATTCCAGTAAAATAATGCCATAATCTGACAAGAGTCCCCGCCATATTATACATTGAAAAAAATCTAGCAAATAGTAATTCCATAAAATGACCAGTCGTTCTAGCATTGCCTTCAAATGCTGAAAACTATAACAGCCAATTTTGTTTAGAAAAAAGAGAAGGAACGTGTTCCTTCTAGCCACCACGAATCTACTAGTATGTTATTAAAAAATGGTTTTCCCCATTCAAAAAGAAAGCATCTTAGTTAAAGACATGAAACTGATCACATTAAATACAACAAATCATCCATTACAAAGAAAATAAACTGATGTAATTATGTAAAGAAGGTCAAGTAAGAATGCCATCACATTAAATACAACAAATCATCCATTACAAAGAAAATAAACTGATGTAATTATGTAAAGAAGGTCAAGTAAGAATGCCATACCGAGTCCAATTTGCATCTTATCAGTAAGGAAGAGGCGAGGCTTGGATGTTCGGTCTGCAAAGGAATTCAACATTTCTTCAAGTCTCCTAACAAAATTACGAGAATCAATCCTTACATCATCATCATAACAAAAGCACATAAGGTCCTGCGTTCTCCACAGAAACCCTCCTATCAGAACATAACAGTTCGTGCAACACAAAGAGCTAAAGCATCAGACGACCTACTTGTACAGTTTCCAGAAGATAAGACGGACGCCTTCCTGGAAGCTAACTGATGTGAGTATAACAATCGCATAAGTCCACGATGCCGATGACTTAACAGGAAGAAACGCCCTCCATACTCCCGAAAGAAGAATCAAGCTTACAAGCCAAAACAGTGTGCTGTGCCAACAAATCACAGCCACAAGCTTGGGATTATGACAATTATTTTCTACCAAATTATGACTGAAATTTTCTCAGCTTATGCAAGATCAAATGATTAAATAGCTAAAGTTCACTCGGCACTCAGAATCTTATTAAGTGGCTGTTTCGTTACAATTACGATTTGACAGATCCTAAAAATAATAATAAGAGCGAAGAGGGAACGAGAGGAACCTGGAGAGAAGCGTGAGGACGAGGAAGGGTCTCTTGGCGATGACGGAGACAAAGATGGAGAGTGCCGGGCCTAGGGCAATTAGAGCATACCCTAGCCCCGCAGCCACCGTCATCCTTCCCTCTCGACGACCGGCTACCCGAGTTTCGGGTAAAGAACTTCGACCGGTGAAGTTTATTTTTGAAAGAACGACAGGAAAAAATGCAGGCAACTCGAGGCGGCTGAGAATTTTATCTTTTAATTAAAACGTTTAAGTTTTTATGGGTGTTTGGTACGACCATATTAATAGGATTTATGTATTGGATTTAGGAAATTCAGTTAAATATTAAAAGTGTAATGCAATTAGAAATTCAGATTTAAGATTATTTTGTCTTGATTCATCTTAAATTTGAATTTAATAAATCAGCAAATAAGGATTTAATAAATTGGATTAATTAAGAGGGTGTTTTGTAACCTGCTTATTATCGGATTTAGTCATGAATTTAACTTAAATATAGTTAAAAATCAAAAAAATGAAAAATAATTCAAACACATCGTTAAAATGAATTTCATGGTGTTCTATTGCTTTTTTTCTCACATTCTGTATTTTGTAAATCTGATCGCAAGACGGATTTATTTCGTCTTCGCACGAGCTCCTCCTGTCGTTTGTGTAATCTGGATTTATCGGATTACATAAGTCTTATTAAACGTAAATTTGATCTACAACCTAAATCCTATTAACGCTAAATCCTTCTTGTAGTTAAACGCTGCCTATGTGAAGTACATGAATTTATTTGTGTCTTAAAAAAAACTAAAAAAAAATATAGCCTACGAAAAGTTTTTCCCAAATTATTATCCTACAAGTTGGCTATTTATATTATCAATAGACTCATTTTCTAACCTCCAAGTAGGCCTGAATGCTAAACGCTAAACAATGAGATAGACGGCATTTCATATAACCTTTGACATTGAAGTCTCAATAAATAAATCTCTCAAACATGAATCCTTTAGATTATTCTTATTTTTTTAACGAAATAATTGAAATGATAAAATTATAGTGTTCATACTTTGCATTTTTTATAAAAATATTTTTAAAATATTAAAAAGTAAAATATTTAAATTTTAATATTTTCAAAAAAAAAATGAGTTAAACTCAAATCACAGTTAATTCATAAGTAAGCACACATGGCTCTCACACAACGGACAATCTAAGAATGCAATTAATATTCTTGATAGTAGTAATGATTGTGACATTGCCACTCTCATCTTTTAGCACACAAAGTCTCTTGGTGATGACAATCTCAATTTTCATAGTCTCCATGAGAGCATTTTATGGCCCCTCATTCATTTTATCTCTCCCTATAAATATCTCACATCCTCCATCAATAAAGCTACCAAAGGATTGATTTAATGAACCCTCAAAATCTTTAGTTGTCGCCGATTTTGCCTATTTCTCCCACATCTCAGATGGTCAATGTCCCTCTATTCGTGTTGGCCAGATGAATCAACCAGAGACTAGTATCAAGAAGTCCATGTGTGATCCTTCCATTTCCAAGTTTATGTTCAGCTTGATTTTTGTCATTGTTCGCACATAATCTTGAATTTACTCAACTCAACGTTTGAGGGAAGAGTCATTGTGAAGCTATCACAAATAAATCTTATCTAAATCGACCTAAAAAACTCAAAAATGACATATGATCAATGTCAAAAAGTCCCATAAAAATTTAGATTGACCAACCTTTGAAAAAGGTTGGCTCTTTAAGGTGAATTACACTTCAAGAGACATGTTTAGAGATATTCTTGATAAGCAAAACATTGTTATGCTTTAATTTGACTGAATTATATCAAGATAAAACTGTTGTTAATTGTTGTTTCCTAACTAAAGCAATTTATAGTTTGACATGGAATACAATGAATCGTCATAAAAAAATGAGATAATTATCTCTTTACATTAAGAAAACTTATGTGATAACAATAATTTAATCACTAAAAATCCAAAAGAAATGTGAAATCATGTAATCAATGATGAGTAAGGTGACAAAAGAATCTATAAAAAGGTTAAAATGATATAATAGAGATTTTATATATCCATTTATTAAGAGAAAAAACTGGTGTTAATATGAGAGTATCCTTGTCATATTCATAGAAGGAGATAATGAAAGTGGTCTAGTAATATTGGATCAGCAAATCTTGGCTAAATTCATATTAATTATTCGTTAGAAACAATATCCTTGAAGTAAGTTCTATTAGTTTCTCAAAAGGATAATGTATAATGAGAGTATGATAAAAACGTAAAACTGATTTGAGAGATCCGAAATAAAATACTTGAACAAAAGCATATAAATAAGTAATTCCCAAAAAAAATATGCAAAGAACGTTAAGATTTAACGTGAAAAAATGCAAAAATAGGGAAAATTTTTCACGGAGCCACAACACATCAAGAAATTTACAGTGATGAGAGAAATTGTACTTATTGCACCACACTCAATCTTCTCCACTCTCTTAGAACTCATGAATGCTCTTTTCCTTTCTCTTTCACATAAGAGAACTCATAGAAATCTGACACCAACTCATAACACTGTTTTGCACTATTTGCACGCACCTCCCAAGCAAAGAAACATGAAACTTAAAGCCTTGAACTGGAGAAATCAATTATATGTGCATCGGTGCTATTCACTTGAGTCGAGTTTTCTGGTGCACTTTTCTGGAATGTTGGAAATGAGTCTTCTATGTACCTAAGAACCCTTACTTGTGATGGG
Organism: Phalaenopsis equestris; assembly: GCF_001263595.1. Classification (NCBI taxonomy): domain Eukaryota; kingdom Viridiplantae; phylum Streptophyta; class Magnoliopsida; order Asparagales; family Orchidaceae; genus Phalaenopsis; species Phalaenopsis equestris. The sequence goes on along the minus strand of NW_018164961.1, from coordinate 43,971 downwards.
TTTGTGCATGGGAGCCTTTTGGGAGAGCGCCTCTCTCGCACTAGGTTACCATTTGTCAAGTGCAAGGAGCCCTTAGGCCTTGGATTTGTCATTGTACTATACTTGGGCACTTCTTATTGTTAGTTAAGCTCCACACATAATAATATCTCACATGAAAACTGATTTGCAATCACATGTCCTCTAAATTTTCTCTTCCCTAAAGTTGTATCATCTTCATAGTTGTGTTTAGTAGTATGGTGAACCTTGGTCTTAGCTTTCATG
>NW_018164961.1:42388-43610 GCF_001263595.1 Phalaenopsis equestris | reverse complement strand
CTACCCGAGTTTCGGGTAAAGAACTTCGACCGGTGAAGTTTATTTTTGAAAGAACTCGACAGGAAAAAAATGCAGGCAACTCGAGGCCGCTGAGAATTTTATCTTTTAATTAAAACGTTTAAGTTTTTATGGGTGTTTGGTACGACCATATTAATAGGATTTATGTAATGGATTTAGGAAATTCAGTTGAATATTAAAAATGTGAGTTTTATGCATATATTAAAAGTGTAATGCAATTAGAAATTCAGATTTAAGATTATTTTGTCTTGATTCATCTTAAATTTGAATTTAATAAATCAGCAAATAAGGATTTAATAAATTGGATTAATTAAGAGGGTGTTTTGTAACCTGCTTATTATCGGATTTAGTCATGAATTTAACTTAAATATAGCTAAACATCGAAAAAATGAAAAATAATTCAAACACATCATTAAAATGAATTTCATCATGTTCTATTGTTTTTTTCTCACGTTCTGTATTTTGTACATCTGATCCCAAGACGGATTTATTTCGTCTTCGCACGAGCTTCTCCCATCGTTTGTGTAATCTGGATTTATCGGATTACATAAATCTTATTAAACGTAAATTTGATCTACAACCTAAATCATATTAATGCTAAATCCTTCTTGTAGCTAAACGCTGCCTATATGAAGTACATGAATTTATTTGTCTTAAAAAAAACTAAAAAAATATAGCCTATGAAAAGTTTTTCCCAAATTATTATCCTACAAGTTGGTTATTTATATTATCAATAGACCCATTTTCTAACCTCCAAGTGGGCCTGAATGCTAAACGCTAAACCATGAGATAGACGGCATTTCATATCACCTTTGACATTGAAGTCTCAATAAATAAATCTTTCAAACATGAATCCTTTAGATTATTCTTATTTTTTAACGAAATAATTGAAATGATAAAATTATAGTGTTCATACTTTGAATTTTTATAAAAATATTTTTAAAATATTAAAAAGTAAAATATTTAAATTTTTAATATTTAAAAAAATGACTTAAACTCAAATCACATTTAATTCATAAGTAAGCACACATGGCTCTCACACAACGGACAATCTACAAATGCAATTAATATTCTTGATAGTAGTAATGATTGTGACATTGCCACTCTCATCTTTTAGCACACAAAGTCTCTTGGTGATGACAATCTCAATTTTCATAGTCTCCATGAGAGCATTTTATGGCCCCTCATTCATTTTATCTTTCCC
>NW_018164961.1:27037-42377 GCF_001263595.1 Phalaenopsis equestris | reverse complement strand
TTTCCCTATAAATCCTCCATCAATAAAGCTACCAAAGGATCGATTTAATGAACCCTCAAAATCTTTAGTTGTCGTTGATTTTGTCTCTTTCTCCCAAATCTCAGATGGTCAATGTCCCTCCACTCGTGTTGGCCAGATGAATCAACCAGAGACTAGTATCAAGGAGTCCATGTGTGATCCTTCCATTTCCAAGTTTATGTTCAGCTCGATTTTTGTCATTGTTAGCATCATAATCTTGAATTTACTCGACTCAACATTTGAGGGACGAGTCATTGTGAAGCTATCACAAATAAATCTTAGCTAAATCGACCTAAAAAACTCAAAAATGCCATATGATTAATGTCAAAAAGTCCCATAAAAATTTAGATTGACCAACCTTTGAAAAAGGTTGGCTCTTTAAGGTGAATTACACTTCAAGAGACATGTTTAGAGATATTCTTGATAAGCAAAACATTGTTATGCTTTAATTTGACTGAATTATATCAAGATAAAACTGTTGTTAATTGTTGTTTCCTAACTAAAGCAATTTATAGTTTGACATGGAATACAATGAATCGTCATAAAAAAATGAGATAATTATCTCTTTACATTAAAAAAAAATTATGTGATAACAATAATTTAATCACTAAAAACCCAAAAGAAATGTGAAATCATGTAACCAATGATGAATAAGGTGAAAAAAGAATATATAAAAAGGTAAAAATGATATAATAGAGATTTTATATATCCATTTGTTAAAAGAAAAAAATGGTGTTAATATGAGAGTATCCTTGTCATATTCATAGAAGGAGATAATGAAAGTGGTCTAGTAATATTGGATCAACAAATCTTGGCTAAATTAATATTAATTATTCGTTAGAAACAATATCCCTGAAGTAAATTCAAGTTCTATTAGTTTCTCAAAAGGATAATGTATTATAAGAGTATGATAAAAATGTAAAACTGATTTGAGAGATCCGAAATAAAATACTTGAACAAAAGCACATAAATAAGTAATTCCGAAAAAAATACGCAAAGAACATTAAGATTTAAAGTGAAAAAAACACAAAAATAGGGAAAAATTTTCACGGAGCCACAACACATCAAGAAATTTACAATGATGAGAGAAATTGTACGTATTGCACCACACTCAATCTTCTCCACTCTCTTAGAACTCATGAATGCTCTTTTCCTTTCTCTTTCACATAAGAGAACTCACAGAAATCTGACACCAACTCATAGCACTGTTTTGCACTATTTGCACGCACCTCCCAAGCAAAGAAACATGAAACTTAAAGCCTTCAACTGGAGAAATCAATTATATGTGCCTCGGTGCTATTCACTTGAGTCGAGTTTTATGGTGCACTTTTCTAGAATGTTGGAAATGAGCCTTCCGTGTACCTAAGAACCCTTACTTGTGACGGGTTTTTTCATGGGAGCCTTTTGGGACAGCGCCTCTCCCGCACTAGGTTAACCTATGTCAAGTGCAAGAGAGCCCTTGGGCCTTGGGTTTTTCATTGTACTATACTTGGGCATTTCTTATTGTTAATTAAGCTCCACACATAATAATATCTCACATGAAAATTGATTTTCAATCACATATCCTCTAAATTTTCTCTTCCCTAAACTTGCATCATCTTCATAGTTGTGTATAGTAGTATGGTGAACCTTGGTCTTAGCTTTCATGAGCTCCAACTGAAGACAATCATAGCTTCAGCTTTTCAATTTAACTATATTAGTCAATATTATTGTAGGAGAATTAAAAAAGTGATAGATCAATAGAATTTGCTTCATCTTGGCATGAAAAATGGGATTTTTTTATAGATGCTCACACTGTCACTATGAAGCTTTCTAATCATTTACTTTTTGCTCAGTTATGTTATAGAGTTATGCAGCCAAATAACTTCCTTTCTAGCCTTAGTAACAACAATGTACTTAGTTTATTTGGCTGAAAGTGTAATAATGTTATGGAATAGATACCCAACTCATTGTTGTGTTCTCCAAAGTGAAGACAAACTACATTGTACTTTTTCTACCATCAATATCCACTATCATACCCAAATCACATATCCTTGTAGATTAATTCTTACACTTCCGAAATAAAGTGTATTGTTGATTTCTCCTTTCAAATATTTGAGAATCCACTTCACCCTCTTCCAATGATGTTTTTATGGATTACTCAAATACATGTTGACTACTCCCACAATGCAATATATGGTCTTATGCATATTATCGCATATATCAAACTTTCAACTATTGAAGCATATATAGTTCTTTTTATTTGTGCTTGCACTACTTCAGATTTGGGTTATACTTCCTTAGATAGCATGAAGTGACTATCTAAGGGGTCCAGAGTGATTTTGCTTCACTCATGTTGAATATATGTAAGCCCTTCTCATTATATATTGCCCAAGACAACTTCATGTACCTGCACACATGTCCCTATTGATTCTCATAACGAGCATCTTCTTGGTTGGACCTAAATCCTTCTTCTCAAAGTCCCTTAATATTTGTTCCTCCAAGTCCTTGGTCTTCGTCATATATGCTCATACAATCAAAATATTATCCACATATAATAGAAGTATGATATAACAATTACCAATATTTTTTTATGAAGTAAAAGTGATCTGCATTTTACTTCATGTGCGCATCATTTGCATAAACTCATCAAACACCTTATACCACTATCTTGAGACTTACTTAAAGCCCAAGGGCTTTTTTAAATATATAGATCATGTTTTTTTTTTTTTCTGAAACTTTAAATTCATGTTGTTGTATCATATACAACTCTTCTTCTAAGTTACCATAAAAGAAAGTTGTCTTCATATCCATCTACTCCATATATTTTTTTTTCTCAGCTACTAAGCTCAACATAACTTTAATAATTGTCACCTTTACTACTGTAAAAAATATCTCTGAGTAGTCAAGTTCTTCCTTTTACTGAAATTACTTCATAACATGACTTGCTTTGTGGTGCATGCTATCCATTGACTCTTCTTTGAGTCAAAAGACTAACTGATTGTGTAGTACATTTTTATCATTTGCTAGTTCAACCAAATATCATGTCTGACTTGATTTTAGTGAATGCATCTTGTCATCCATAGTAAACTCCCACTTATGTGAGTACTCAACTTGAGTGGCTTCTTTCATAGAACTCTGGTTCATCACTATTAGTTAACAAAAGATAGTATAAAAAAGGAAAATGCCTCTGTATCAATTGTGTAATTTTGTTGGATCTCCTAACTTTAGTAGTAGGTGACTTAGAAACTTCCTATGTTCCACAATATTGAGCACCTATCTTTTCTCCATTTTCTTAATTATTAGTCTATTCTAGCACAACATATTTGGAGGAGTCTTCAAAAGTAACTGATGGATAATCTTGAAATATGTTACTATCCTTGTACACTTTCATTTCATTGAAAGTAACATCTTTGACTCTAATGAATTGTTGATTCTGATAATCTCAGAATCTATACTCAATTTTATCTAAGTCGTATTCCATGAAAGTGCACTTGATTGATTTCAAATCGAGCTTACTTCTGAATCATGCATCAAGATTAACATATGATGAATAATTAAATATTCTCACGAGAGATAGATTTGCCTCCTTGTTACTCCAAGTTTCTTCATGTAAGCATTCATTTGAAGGTACTTATAGGATGCGATTGATTAGATAAACTATGTACAATGTCACCGCTTCTACTCAAAATTATCTTGGCAGGAACGCATGCAATCTCATGCTCCTGACATGCTTTATGATGGCTCTTTTGATGCGCCTATCACGTCATTTTGTTTCGGTGTCATTAGAAGACTAAAATCATGCATGATTTCTTATGATGCACAATAAATCTTAAACCTCTGGTCACAAATACTCGATATCATTATCTAATATAAGACAATTTAACCTCAAGTCTTTCTCACTCTCTATCATGGCCTTCCATATCTTAAACACGTCACATACAACAAATTTGTGTTTCAAGAAAGATAGTCATACCTTTATGGTGTAATCATCAATAATAGTGATAAATTATTAGGATCCTCTAATAGATTGAACTGGATTAGGACCTTATACAATAATATGCACTAACTCTTATTGACCTCATTTTTACATGAGGTCTACCTTGCCCCTTTCTCTCTCTAAAACTTAGTGCTCATCCTTAGAGTTTCCATAGAGGTTTTTCTAGAGTACTAATGATTGAACCAATCACCATGCTAGAATTTTGAACCAATTCTTCACTCCATACAGTTTCATGTACTTAATTTTAAATCCTTGACACTTTGTTAGTTTAATTGAAGTTAAGCCATTGAAGCTTAAGTTGAGTTCCCATGGGCTTAAAAGTGCCCTTAAGATGCTCTCTGGTCCTTGACACTTAAATCTTTGGTAATTTAGCACATAGTTTAAGAGAATCCAAATGTTTACTTACAAGAGCCAAAATAAGAGCCTAGGACAGTGCTCAATTAAAAGTCCATTCAAGACTCATCATAAGAGCCCTATTAAAAAGAAATATTCAAATTTATACTTTATTATTTATATTTCAATTTAAATATCTAGAATGTGTAAATTTTTTAACTTGAAACTTTTTTTATGGCCAGTGAAAATAGAATAATAATTAGAAAGGCGGTTTGCACCTTCCTTCATTAATGGCCACTACCACTCTTTAAAATTTCCTCCTCATTTTATCAAATTTTTTTTATCATTATAATCCCTATAAATATCTTTGATAATGTAATGAATTTTGAATAATTATTGAATGAAATATTTGAGTGAGAATTTTCTTTCTTCTTGCTTGGCGCTTGGTGGCTTCAAGTGTTGCATTTTTTTTTTTTTGTGAGATTAGTTCATCTTTGTTTTTCATTTAATTTATTCATAAGTCCTTCATACCACTTACTATAAATTCATCACTACTCTACATCCAGATCCTAAATTTCTTATGATATCAGCAAACCAACAAGCCAATCCTCACAACCATTTCAAACCCATCTTCATAAATATTCGTCAAGCAAGAGCATATTAAGGCCTTGTCTTTTTCTCTAACCCTGAACACCATTCTAAACTCATTCAAAATTATCCATATACTCCATATCATAAGTACACATTTAAGATAACCACCAAATATCATTTTCAACCATTTTCCTAATCCTAAAGTTGAATTTCCAAAGTTTCAATTCATCCCAAACAATCCTAATCCAAGTTAGTCTTGGTATTTTAGCCACCATTCTCTCAAAAATATTTTAACATTCTACCAAAATCTACACATCACTTTAGACCTAACACCAAACATAAATAACCCATTTTAGTAATTTATATCATCAAAAAGCCACTCACCTTCATCATTTGAGTTAATATTCTTGGGTTATTTGCACTCACATTTCTTAATTCCTTGAATAATTCACTTTTTAGTTTAAGGAGAGTATATTAGGTATAGTGTTACCTTTGAACCATGATTGAATTTATGTTTAAATAAAGAGAAATAAAAAAGACAATATAAGATAATAATAACAAAAAAAAAACAAAAACAAAAGATAATTCAATCAAAACCATTAAAACCCATTAAAAATGCAAAATTTAAATATAAAATTTCAAAATTAAAGTAAAAAACAAAATTCTTCTGAAAATTCAAATTTTTAAAAAAAAACATGATAAATTTTACTTTTCTAAATAATAATATTAAATTAAAAAATATTGAAAAAGAAAACTTAATCGAAATAACAATGGATCCAATAATAATACAAGTTTCAAATAATTAAAATTACAAATAAAATCAAAGTTACATAAATTCACAAAAAATAACTATAATTATTTTCACCTAATAATTCACTAATAAAATTACAATAAATTTGGACCAAAATAATATAAAAAAAATAAAATAGACTCCACTTTCCACTCATATACTAATCCGAAGCAAGCTCAGCTTCAAATCCAGCCAAAACCACACCCAAGTTCACCTTACCACAAACTCCACACTTTCTTCAAAACCAAACCCAAAACCATGCCCATTTTCTTCCTTTCTGTCATCCTTCAATCACCAAAATTACCACACAAATTCAAACCACTCCCCTCCACAAAATATCCTAAACAACACTTAAAACACACACATCACCCAACCCATTACACAAACCATCTCTTCCTACATCACCAACACCATCCAAATTCTAACCTTCCCTTTGGACAAATTCTAAACTTAATCACTCCCATTTCAAACCCTCCAATTCCACTTTAACATCAGTGTAAGCCATGCCAATTACAAACCAAATTCCATAGCCAAACATAAGTTCCAAATAAAATCTAAAGCCAGACCATTCTTTGAACAAATCAAGCACATTTTCAAACTCACCTTTGTTCCCTCCAAGCCAACCCAAGTCAACCCATTTTGAGCCTATCTTGAGCAAATTGTAAGCCAAATTTCAATCTCATTCCAATCCCATTATAAACCTCATTTCAAGCTGACATGAGTAAACATTACATGATTTCACCTGCCTTTTACCTTACTTTTTTACCTATTATTTTTAATAATTTATCATAGATTTATGCTTGAGGAAGGATTTTGTTGATTTTCTGCAGGTTATAGATGTTAGATAAGTGTATTTTATAACCAAAAAAAAAACTAACATAAAAGCAGCATAAAGCAACATGACCACACTCGAAAGGGATCCACCACACTCGGATATCGACACTAGCGCCATGACCACACCACAATCTGGTGTGGCCAAACTAGAATTTTAGAGAGGCGATGTGACTACACTAGGATTAGCATTACCACGTCATCCGATTTAAAAGGTTGGCATGACCATGCCACTTTTCAATGTGACCACATCAACAAAGTGGGAAATTATATTGACAGGAAATTTTTTTACTAAATTCATGGATTAAGCTTTGAAAATGTTCCTTAGGGCATCTTTTGAAGAGGAAGAGAGCTGGGGATGGCGGGAGAGCAAAAATAAAGTTTTTTTGAGAGATTTTCCTTAGGATTCTCTTCATTTCTTGCGGATGAGGCGCTAAACATTTTTCCAATATTTTCTCTTCATATTTTCTTATATATGCAGAGAGGTTACTGTATGAGAGAGGACTTTCCTATTGTTGAAGAGGTACCAAATTGTGTTACAAGTCCTTACTTTTAATTTTTACTTACAAGGATGATTTTGACGGAATTCATTTCTGGTGTTCTTTCTAACATGTGTAGCTAAAATTTCTTTCACTTCTCTGTGATTCATGACATGTGGTCTTTATAGCTTTCTCAAATAATTTCATTCTTTGTACCCTTTTCCTGAGGAATCAGAGCTTTTCAATGTTGTGTTACCGTAAAGTTTCATTTACTCCTGATATGACAAATTAAGATGTTAATATATTTCGTGATCTGTTACTCATATTTGTTGTATAGATAAACAAAATGGTTAGCCACAAAATCAAGATAACAATAAGAATATTTTATCTGGGTTGTAAAAACCAAGAAAGGGAATCATAACCTCTGCAGAATGTCATACAGATTAAGGAAGCCTAGTTTCATGGATTCTAGCCTTTTTTTTGACATAGGCATCTACATAAGGAGGAATTTCTATATATGTTGGCAACTATCACATAGGATAAATTTTAGGAAAATCACAAACCACCACATTACCTACACAATGGCATGAGCCTCACATGCCTTGAAGAACAGTAAGATTTATCTGTAGCTATTTTTTCAGCTTTTATAAACATGTTATCTTTTGTTTTTTGCTTTTAAGTAAGATTGTCAGCACGACTCATTAAAGAGTCAAACAGTTAGTGTTCACCATGCTAAGAAGTCCGTGCTTGATTCGTTCGCCAAGTTAAAGAGTCAAACACGAACAACGCTTTTGCGCTTTAAGATCCTACGGTTGCATGATTATGATTTTCAAAATGTCTCTTTGTTTGCAAACAACTTGTTTACCTCTCACTAAGCAAATAAGTTGAACAAGAATATATTTTTTTTATTCAAAATATAAATGAGTCGAACACAAACAGTGATATTTTTTAACGAGTTGAGCCTTGTTGTGTTCGACTCATTTACACCCCTACTTTTAAGTAGAATTTTATAAAACTATCTTCTATTTATGATCATGCTAAACTAAGTTTAGAAGTTTAGTAAACGAGAGATTTGCCCTTCAAAATAATAACACTTTTCTTGTGGGATCGACACGGGGTAATCCTTAACTGTATTATTACTTCACATGCACTTGCATGATTTAGCCGACTTGCTTCGCTTTAATTTTTTGAGTCATCAAGTTTTTGGTGCCATTATTAAGGAAAGGTGTTAAGAAAAAAATTAATTTTTGGAGAACTTTGGTTGAACTGCTGAGAATCTAGGTTTAGCAATTTTTTTTGTTTATTTCATATTTATTGCACTTGTATTGTTGCTTTTATTTTCTTTCAGGTATTGAAAAATAAAAGAAACTAAAGAAAAATAGAAATGGAAAAAAGCAAAAGAAATTTTACAACACTACAGATTGACAAACCCTCAAGAAAATCAATTTATATATTTCATAAATATAACGTATGTCGACCATTGATTGGCTAGCAATCACATGAATTTCAAACACCCTATCATGTGAACTAGATTTGATGACCCATACTCCAACACCAATAACGCAAGTTTGTCATCTTACCAAAAAATCAATTGGACTGGTAATGAACCCACTACAGGAATCCAGTAGTGGTGGAGTGATACCCTTCCCAGTTTAGGTGCACTTACACACTTGGTTTCACACAAGTATATGTGTCGTATCAGCGATATCAAATTTATGAGTCTGGAATATCGATCCCACAGGGGATCGAGGCAGTTAAAGTCTTAAGAGAAGTTCTAGTTTACCAAATTGAGTCTTAGCCTGGAAGTAAAGTTGGTTTTAAGTGTTGCTAACTAATTCTACAAAATTACTGGCGCCAAAAATTTTATACCGTTCCCGATTCAGGTGCACTTGCACTGGGGTTTCACACAAGTATACATGTCATATCGACAATATCAGATTTATGAGTCTTGAATATCGATCCCACAGGGGAGTGATCCCGACATTATATATAGATAGATGTAAAATGCGTATATGTGATTATATGATTAATTTCTTTAATAGTTATTCTTAATTTGCAACAGCGCCAAAAACTTGATCCAAAACAAAGGCTGGGTAAATTTTTTGCTATGAAGCAAATAAGAATGCAGTTATAATATTTCAATATGGGATACTACGCAAGTATGCATATCGTTATCAAGTAATAAAGAACTTTCTGATTAAGTCCGAAATAACGAACCCATAGGGAGGATTGGATTTAAATAACAAAATAGTTAACAATGTATATTCTTACTCAAACTTAAGATGTTATAATAGAAATGAAAATTCGATTCTTTTTGTGACTTTGGATTTATGAAAATAAGTTAAGCAACTAATTAACTTAACTAAATTTTTGTAAGATAAAGGTAATATAAGTAAAATATATTTTTCCTTATTATGAATCAGTAATAAGTATAGAAATTCTGTTGTGGAAGTATGTTAAATGTGTTGTGTCAAATAGGAGTAATAATATTCTTTACCCTTACTAGAGATGCTATAAAGAACATTGGCTAATCTATAGTTTGAATAGACTTGAAGACTGGTTAGGTAGGGAAGATACTTGATCTCACTCTGAGTTCCCTCTTCTCCCTCCACCTGCAAGCTAACATCTAGTATCAAAACCTAAAACTATAAATCAAATTTGGGGCTTTAGCCTATCACTCTAAAGTCCACTAATTCTGCACCCTTGAAAAGTTTATTTCCCTATTTATTTACACTCAACCTCATAAACTACATTCTCATTCATAAAATCAATATGTGATTCTAACCATTTGTTCACAACCACAAATGAGTTTAAAAGTAGAAATCAAGCACAAAAACAAGAAATTTAAATTAAAAATCAAATGTAGTCACAAATATAAACACTTCTCTCAAATTCTCTCCGCCAATGTCTTGAAGTTCCTTTAAATTCTTTTCTTTCTCGCACAATACAAACTAATACTCAAAATAAAATAAAATAAAATAAAGGTGGCCAGCGGCGGCGGTGGCGGTAAGCTTTTGGTGGATGGTTGATGGCCTCTCCTCTTGGAAAGAGTCTGTCACTCTAAAGTCCTCTAATTCTACACTTTGAAATATATTTTTCTATTTATTTGCACTCAACCACATGAATTACATTCTCATTCATGAAATCAATATATGAGTCCAACTATTTGTTGACTGAGATAATACCATCTCAGATCTTACATGTTCTCACAACATGTTTTAACAACTTAATTGGCCAAATCAAAAAGTAAATGAAGTGCAAGGTCTTAAATCATCACAATTTCTTCCAACATTGAAGACTAATACTTCACTTATCATTTTAAGGAAAATGATAAAGAAAAATACTCAGAATTCATGGAGAAAACACAACCACAAATGAGTTTAAAAGTAGAAATCAAGCACAAAAACAAGAAATTTAAATTAAAAATCAAGTGTAGTCACAAAGATAAACACTTATCTCAAATTCTCTCAACCAAATGTCTTGAAGTTTCTTTGAATTCTCTTCCTTCTCTCACAATACAAACTAATACTCAAAATAAAATAAAATAATTTAAAGATGCGGTGGCGGTAAGCTGTTGGTGGATGGTTGATGGCCTCTCCTCTTGGAAAGTTTAAGTCTTTTCTTATAAAAATTCAAGGGGTGTCTTGGTGTCTCTTCAAAAAGGTGTCTCCATTCAATGAATCTTAGAAGTTGCCTCCTCATAAGCCAATTGAATGAATTTTTGTGTCCATGGGCTATTTCCCACATTTTTATCAAGGTTTGCTTCAAACTTCTCTTCAAAATTCCACCCCAATTAAATATTTATTTAAGTAATTAACTTTGGAGCTTGAGTGCGAGGTACTTGGCGCTTAGGCGCCAATCCTGGGCATTTAGGCGCCTAGTTCATTTTTGCACATATCTTAATTTTTGCTCCAAATTTGATCCTTTTTCACTCCTTTTAGCATTTTCATCCATTTGATTGTACTTACAAGAAAAATACACAAATACATTTCATTAAAGAGTAATATCTAAAAAAATAGGTACAAAAATTTCTATAAAAATAGTATATATTTGAGGTGTATCAGGGAGTCAGGCTGTTAAAGTCTTAAGAGAAGTTCTAGCTTACAAAAATGAGTCTTAGCCTGGAAGTAAAGTTAGTTTTAAGTGTTGCTAACTAATTCTGCAAAAGTACTACCTACAATTTAAGATTTACTCATATATAAATTCTACTAAATATATTTAAAGTGATAAAAATTAAGATATAAAAACTACCCTTCCTTGCAATGATATATGTAGCTATAAGAAAACCAATACTTGAAATTATGATTATGGGTAGTGAAAAATTGGAGCAATTTTCTATTTTACCCTCCTCTGAGTGCATAAAGAAGCTTGGTTAAACATATTTTAATTCCTTAAACCCTAATTTAAACCCATCAAAGGCTATTTCCCTATCAAGGCTATTTTCCTATCTATTTTTCTCTCCCTATAGTTTACTTTTGCTTCATAACCTATAGTTCAATGTGCATATTCTTATTGTTCTTTCATAGCTCTCTCGAGTCATTCTGAATCACAACATGTATTAACTAATAATTTGACCAGAACAAAAAGTAAATGAATCATAGAAGAATACTCATGACATTAAATATGGAAAATCAATTTCAAATGCATTCTACCGTTGCTCTACAACTATCATAATCATTGCAAGAGAAATAAGAAAAGACTACTCACCAAGCATGGAAAACACATTGCAAAACATCATTAACATAAAGCAAATCCACTAGGTAATTGCATTTTACAATAGTACAATACAAGAAAATTACAATACTTAGCTTCTTCCTTTTTACAATGCTCTGAAAATGCTCTCCTAGGCTTTCCCAAACCCTTGGTATAGTGCTGATGTAATTTCCTTAAAATAAATCTCTCATTTCTCACCAAATTCTCTCCTAAAACAATCCTCTAATGTTCCTCTTCTTCTCCTCTCAAATTAATTATCTCCATGTCATTTAAGAACTGCTTGTGACCTCTAAATAACTCCCCACCTCATTGGGAGAAATGCTAAAAAAACTACCCAACAGTTGCTAGTGCTTAGGTGTTGAGCTCTCTGTCTGCCCGGGTAAATACTGGCACCTAGGCGCCCAAGTGTGCGGCATCAAGGTTCTTGAGTGTAGCATTGCCTTGGAGCCAAAGGCTGGCGCCTAGGCGCAAGTCATTTGGTGCTTCCGTAGCTCCATGTCACCTTCGATTCACTCTGTTTCTTCTCTACTTCATTACACTTCTACTACATGTTGTACCTGCAATAAAAACACAAAAATACATTCCCTTAAATTACAATTTTATCCATAAAAAGGTGCAAAAAGTAAGTGAATCTAAGCATTCTTTCTTACATATCATCGAGCTCCCAGACCAATCCTATAAAATATTGGACTAACTAGGATATTGACTACCTTGAAGAAAATGTAAATTTAGATGAATTGGCAATAAATCTACTGAATAATTACAAAGAAAAATTTCTACATTAAGAAACTTAGAAAATCAGCAGTTAGTTTATTCAGAATCCAAAAGGATGTATGGGTAGTTGATAGTCAAGTTTCAAAATCTGAGAATTTTGACCCCGAAGAGCAAGTTATGTTGGATGACTTTTGTTGAAGGATGATCAAGGAAGAATATGCCCTTCTTTTTAAGGAAACTCCCATCATCTTTAGAGGGATAGTTGAGAAAATAAGATAACCCATAAGAGTTCCTCAAGGGGAAGCATTGAAGATTGGTTGAGACAGGAGAGTAACTCTGTAGAGTTAAATCCCGAACCCAAAAAAACCTAGGGATAACCCAACCTAAGAAATAGTAGACCCTTATTTACCTTTTATGGACTAATTTCTTGTAACTATTAGAAAAAAGAATTGACATGCAAATACGAGAATTAATTTGAAAAATTCTTGATTTATTAAAAACCCCTAGGAATGACAATCTAAATCAATCTCTTTCATATCCTCAAAATGACTGTTATCAAATTATGAGAAAAAAAAAAAGAAAATTTGTAATTTGGGAACTTATTAAAAACTTTGGGACCAACAAAAAATTAGGCAATAGATTGAGGATTACTAATTTATAATTTTGATCGTAGAGGATAACTTTTTCATCAGGTTTAGGACGGTAAACCAATCGCTGTCTTAAGAGGCAATCGAAGTGTTATTGGATGTGTTGAGCTTGTTTTTACTTTTTGCATTTGTTTCAAAATATATTTTGAAATTGTTTTGAAATTTGCTTTAGATTTTCATTTGGATTAGTTTTGAGTCTTGTCCCTCTACGGAGTAGTTAGTCACAGATGGTGAGGTAGAAGTCGAGAATCCCAGTTTTGCTTCTGCTATACTTTTGTTCCTCTTCTGATTTATGCATTGTTACATATACACCTGTATTTTATTTTCTAAGTTTCATGTGACTATTCTTGCATGCACTTTTGTTTCTTATACTTACTTGTTTTTATCCAGTTTACTGCTACTGCATGTCACTTAAGTTTTGGAAAAAAAAGTTTAGGGGGTGGATATTTACCATTTTACAAACCCAAAAATAGTTCACATAACTTAGTTAATGATTAAATGTTAATAAGGTAACTCATGTTAAGAATTCTAATTTATTCAACTCGCTTATAAAAAGTACTTTTAAAAGAGAATAAATGTCATTTAGGAAAGATTAACCTTAATGTATTAATAATTAGGGTTTCAAAACTTAACAAAAAATCTCAGGATATTTAAAAATGTTTGACTAAAATATTACGTAGCAAACCAAAGGTGTTTTAAGTCTTTTTACCTTTGTTTAGCCAACTTAATATTGTTTTAATTTTTAGCTGGAAGGATAACATAACGGTGTGACATTAAACAATCATTTTTTTAGATTTATTGCTCAAGGAACACTCACCTTCTTCATAATTAAAATAAAAGAAGAAAAATATTACTGTCCAAATATAGTAATTATAAAAAAAAGAAAAAGTAAAAGAAAAAAGAAAGAAAAAGGGAAAAAAGAAGAAAAATACAAAGTCAAAAAAAGGAAAACAGTTCTCAAAAAAAGCCTTAAGTTAGCCCAAATAATTTAAAATAAAAAGAAACTATAAGGGTGTATAGTCGAACTCAAGTGATAAGACTTTTTCATGATTTTTCAATGTAAATATAGTGTTTTCCTCAAGTGAAAAATTAATTAGGATTAAGTTCGCTAATTCCACTAAAATTACTTTAAAAATACTAGAGATTGGTGAAGATAATTTAAGTCGCCAATTTAAGAATCATTGAGACATCCTAACAGTATAACTGGGAAAATTAAGGAAAGATCAAGTTACTAATTTTTAAAAATAATTGATCCTGACATGACATTTAAACACTTTATTTGATTTTGACAAATAATTTGAATAATTCTAGAAACCTAAAATAGCACATACTGTTATCGTGGGGCCCCAACTGAGCTATGAGATTACTTGACGATAAGTAATGGGGTAAGGTTGGGAGTATTGACATGAGTGAAATTTATGTAATTTTATCTGCATTTTACCCTATATTTTACTTCTTATTTTTACTAATTTGTCATAAATTTACACTTGGGATGGCTTTTGTTGATATTGTGCATGTCACAGGTGTTAGCTATGTGCATTTTGCAAAGATAAGAACCAATGTAAAAGTGGCCTAAAGTTGCGTGACCACGTCTAAAAGCGACATTACCATGCCAAATTCTACCTTAACCACACTGGAATTTCAATGAGATGGCATGACCACGCCGGGATCGGCCATGACCATGCTGCCTGATTTAGAAGCTTGGCCTAAGCACACCACTTTTCAGTGTGATCAAGTCAACATAGCAGAAAATTTTTTTGGCAAAAATTTTTCATACAAATTCATGGATTAAGTTATAAGAACATTTTTTAGGGCATCTTTTGAAGAGGAAGAGCGCTAGGGAAGGCTGGAGGGCAAAAAAAAAAGATTTTTAGAGAGATTGGTAGAAATTTTTTTTAATGAGAGAAAATGGTCCTATATTTGAGCTCTAAAATTGAGCTCAGACAAGGAAAATGGGTGGCTGAGAGCAGTGGCTTTGAACATAGAAGAGCTGTGAGGAGCTCTGAGAATAATTTTTTAGAGTTTCCTCTAGGTGTTGTGCACTATCCTCTCTTAGACTTGGAGGGGGTGATTTAAATAGAAGAGTGTCAACGCTATTTTGTGTGGGGTTGCCCGTAATAAGCTGTCGGTCACCGAAATCGAAATCCTGTCGCCCGCTTTGGAAGGACGTTTTAATTTACATATATATTCTTAGAAAAATATGAAATCAAACTGACACCATATTTTTCATAGTTTAAATGAAAGA
>NW_018164961.1:18895-25784 GCF_001263595.1 Phalaenopsis equestris | reverse complement strand
TCTCAAAATCTCCTCTCCAATCTCTCCAAAAGGGTAAAAATCTACATTTCTACTCCTATTCTAAAAATCCTAAACTTTCTCCACACTTTTCCTAACATTCTTCTCACAAAAAAACCTAAAATCTGCCACTTTTGTAACCTAAATTTGTTCTTTTAAAGTATAGGGAAGAAGTTTCAAGAGTTGCCACAAGAATCCTTTCAAAAAGCGTCCAAATACGTTGAATTTCGGCCCATAACCGCCAAAAGTCGGTCTATAGTCGTCTCGGGCACTGTCGGCGGGCTCGAGGGCGCCATCGGCGAGCTTTTCTGTCATTTTTCGGTCTTCTGGGGTAAATCTTGCCGTCGGCACCGTTTTGGGCGTGGTCGGCAAGCAGATTGGGCAGCTCCACCGTTTCGCTCCGTTTGGCTCTGTTTTAGCTCTATTTCGCCCCATTTTAGTTACATTGTGTTCCTAAGATATAACCCTACAAAATAAACATGAAAACAACCTTCCTTTAAAGTATAATCTCATTCAAAAATATGCAAGAAGTGTAAAAAAGATTAAGCATTGAAAGACTTATCGAAATGTGATAGGGCAAAATTTCATTTCTTGGTCATTTTTGCTCCAATTGTCACCGTTTTTGCATCTTTTTGCTCCAATGACCATAATTCATCATACCTGCAACAAAACATCAAAAATACCTTCTTTAAAGTGCAATATCATCAAAATCAGTATAAAATATGTATGAAAATCTCAACATATTTTCCTTTGGCCAAGGCTCGATCAAATAAACTAAGGAATATATGACATCTGCTTGGTCTGCGAAACTTTTGTATTTGCCGACAAGTTCCCCTATTTAATGTAAAGAATTAAATAGGATTTATATTAAGCTGGGTTTGGACATGCTTCCTATAAGAGCAAGCCCTTATAGTTAATTACATCTTAAATGACCAAAGTCATTTAAGAAAACTCTCGATAAAAATCAGGAACTATTGTCTTCAAGGAATTTAAAATGTTAGGATGTTTCAATGAGATCAGACAAAAAGGTGTGAAAGGGGATTGGTTCAAATTTGAAAAATTTTGTTGTAAAGTCCAAAGGAGGAAGAACTAAGGGATGTCAAGATCTTGAGGAGAACCTTGGTGACTTCCCAAACTATCTTAATGTTTGGCTTCAGTTGAGGAGAAATATTTAAGGGTATTTCATCCCCAATTTTATTAGTTTGGGCTTACATTCGTGTGAAACGATCACATAAATAGCCTAAAAGATATGAGAATTTAGGTTGTGACAAATGACAACTTCGGAATCCTAAGACGAGTTAGGGCTTATATTGTATAGCAGGGTTTTACAAAGGTCTAAAGATAAGGTGAGGATTTACGTTGCATAAGCATGCAACCTTGAAGTCTTATGGCTTTGTTGTTTATATCTAAGGAAGGAAGATTAGTTTAGCTGGGGAAGACAGGTTTTGTTGTTGAAGATGGTCGTGTTGCCCACCATGCTAGCTCCAAGCTCCTTGTCGCGACGAGTTCGAGTTTTCTAGTGTGTCAAGTTATGATGTTCAATCAGATGACCCTATGGTTGAAGTTCTTTAAATTTTATGGGGGCATGTTAAAGTTGATTATAGCGACACCGGTTAAGATCTCACGGTTCCCTCGTTCTGACACCACTACTTTCTATTGGATTCACTTGTTAGCAACCGTAGGTTACCTCCTCCGAGGAATTCTCGATCATCTGATAGAGACATCTTAATTTAGTTGCAATTGTAGTTTTGTGTGATGTTTGTGATTAAATTTTGAGTTGTTTTATATTTTGAATGTTGTGGGGGTGAATTTTATCTTGGTTGATTTTAATTTTGGTTTTAGTTTTATTTTTGTGGCCATCCTGATTGTTTTAGTTTTCATGCAGGGTGGCATCGTTGTTTAGCATGCAAATTTGCAGGTTTAAAAGTACAGTATGAAAGTATAATAAAGACGACGCTAAAAAATGTAAAAGCGTGTCTGGCGAGTCTTCTCGTTCCACCACCTGAAACTCAAAGGGCATGTTAAGGCATTTTGTATGAAGCAGGGAAGTAAAATTTTGACGACCTATCTAACCCTAGGTCATATCTTGGTGGGTCCTTATTAATTTGATCAAGGATGATATTTGTCAAGCAAAACATATTAAGTTCAGTAGATCTCTTAGGTATCCAACAGATTTAGAAAAAGAAGTAGGTCTACGCTACTCTCTCGCTGCCTGGTGGAAAATCCTGAGTTGTTTTAAACTTATTATGTTGCTTAATAATTCATCTTATAAACACCCTTAGTGCTCAGTGAGCATTGATGTCTCAATTATCCCTAAGAATAAGGTAATTATCATATGTAATTTAATTTTGAAAATTATGTGGGTGAAGACCCTTAAAGAGGCAAGTTAGTGTTATTGGAACACTTAACCAAATTTTGGTCCTAATTGGACTTGTAGTGTTTGAAAAATGTTCTAATTTTATATCAGTTTGTTTTTCTAATCCTCATTTAGTCAGCATTGATTTAGCCTAAGTTACTACTAAGCCCTTAAGACCTAGGTGAGTGTCTTAATTAGTTTTGAAAAGATTAAGCTTTAGCTGGTCATAATTCATGATTTAAATTTTATTTGAAAATTAAAATAGGGGTATTAAATTGATTAATTATTGACTTCAAAAGTCATACACCTAAGTCCTGGGTTTATTTATTTTAATAAACTTCCAAATCTTAATAATTTAGAAATTTACTAACTAATCTTTTCAATTAAGAAAGTGAGGTTGGTTTCTACCAATTAACCCCTTGTATTTCAAATATCCAAATTAAGGTCAGAGGTTGCCCATTTCCCTCCTTGAATTAAGCCTAAATGTTAATTAAGCCTAAGTTTCTAAAATTACATATTTGCCCCTACAGCTCTAACACTTCATAATTCATCAAATTTAGTCCAAATGACTTTGAAATTTTTATCCTTCCTCATTCATGGGTCAATTAAGACATCAGAGGAGAAAATGTGATTTTTTTTAAATTTAATTTAATTTATATAATTATTTTCATGCAAAAAAAAAAGATTTTTAAAAGAAAATTCCTAACTTGACCAAGGTAAATCCTAATCTTTGAAATTTTTACTAAAGGTAGACCTAGATGAGGGAGGCCTTTGGACAAAATTTCATGATTTTTTGAATTTTATTTGAATTTTAGGAATTGTTTTAAGTTCTAGGGTATTTATTAAATATAAAATATTTTAAATGGGGAAAATTAAGTTTCATATTTTTGAAAAGCCCTCCTGAGGTCAAAGAATTCAGAGGAGAATATTTAATATTTTTCAGAATTTTATTTGATTTATTGAAATTATTTTTAGTGAAAATTCATTTTTAAGCTTTAAAAATTATTTGAAGCTTTAAAATTCAATATCTTTATTTAGAAAATTAGGAAAATATTCTAGTTTCTCAAAGTAATTTAGAACATTTTCATGAGTTTTATTATTTTTGTGATTTTTTATGAATTTTTAATCATTTAAATATTTGAAATAGTTTAAAAATTAAAATTTTATTTTAAACTCCATTTTATTTTTATAAAATACCCCTGATCACAAAGAACTCGAAAAACCAAGTTTTATATTTTTTCAAGTTATATTTTGATTTTTAAAAATCATTTTAGTGCCAAAAAAGTTAATCAACTTGAAAAATTAATTTAAGTTATCAAATGAACTTAAAATGCTTTGAAATTTTTATGGTGAGTTCTCTGGATTCTAAAAAATAGTGGAGATAAAAAATCAAGCCTTTTTGTTATTTTTATTTTCAAAATTAATTATTTTAGTGATTTTGGGTTTGTAAGGATTAGGTGCATTTTAAGTGACATGACTCATGAGAAATTTTCTCAAGGGCTCTCTGGTCATCATAAATCTTTCAAAATTTTCTTGGATTTTTCTAAGCAACATGTTAATTTCTATGATTAATTTAAGCAAATAATGCATATAAACTTGAAAAATATGATTCTCTGTCAGGGACCTTCTCTAACTTTGGAAAAATCAGGGAATGTTAACTGTGATAGGGAGAACACCATGCTATAATTTTAAGCCAGAGTGATGTGCCTACATGCATGGAGAATCAAAAGATTCCTAACCCTATTTGATTTTTAAGAAATTAAACATGCATCAAATAGACACAAAACTTAATCCACAATATTTTCCTCTGTTCACTGAGCAAGATGGTACTTTTATTTTATTTTTATGATTTTTCTACACAAAGATATGTATTTTTTAAGTTAGGGGTCATTTTATGAATTAATTAAATCCCTATTTATCTATTTAAACACGCGGTGCCACCTCATCCTACGGCAGTTCCAAAGCTCCACGCGGCGCGCTCCCATTCGACGTCGTTGTCCACCTCAGCACTGACTCGGCCCGCAGTTTATGAGCACTGTCCGACTTGATCTCGACCTTCCATTCGATATATGCGCGATCGGACGACTCCCCGTCATCGTCCCCGATAGCGTAGCCCAAGAATTGTCCATCTTCTAGCCTTAAGATATCTCTCATTTCTCATCCAAATTAGATGAATTTTTTTTTAAAATGCTCGTCTAGACTAGAGGAACATATCCATACGGTTATGATGCCATGAAATCAACTCAAAATAAATGGAGAGTTCAAATAGACTCGGTAATAAGAGAAGTTTTATACCTGGGCTCTGAGAAGTGAAGCTTCAATATGAGGTTCTTGGCACGTTCGCTGGGATCCAAGGAGGCTAGAGATTGAGCCTCTAGCCTTGGTGTAAATGTTTTATACCTGGGCTCTGAGAAGTGAAGCTTCAATATGAGGTTCTTGGCACGTTCGCTGGGGTCCAAGGAGGATAGGGATTGAGCCTCCGGTCTTGGTGAAATTCCTAGACCCAAATTCGACCAAGGCCGATTTCAGGTGTTGGTCTAGAGCTATGCTAGAGATGATTTTAGAGGGTAATTTGATGGGTCTTTGTCTTCTCTTTCTATTGTGAAGGTGTAGGCACAATTAATTGGAGTTTGGTGGAGTTTTAAGGGATGTCCTATTTCTTCCCTAATTTTTAACTATTTTCGTCCTAATTTTCTAGCTCATAACTAGGGCTACATAGAGGGAATCAAGGCAGTGGAGTGATTGGAAAGGGGTGTGGAGGTCTCTAAGAAGCTCTGTGAGTGATTTGGGAAGCTCTCTTTAAGAAAATTTTTAGCACACCTCCATGGTCGTGGAGAGGAGCTTATTATAAAAATGGTCTTAGGCTTGCTGCCATGGCCAATTGGGGGGTGGAATGCGCTGCCTAGGTGGAGGTCAGAGAGGCTCTAAGATTTAATTTGGATGATGTGGCCTCTAGGTTTGAATTGGATTTAATCCCATGGGGGTGGCTCTCAGTTTGGATATTCTGGGCGGGCCGACCGGCCAGGGGAGGTGGTTAGGGAGGTCAGGTGAGCCAGGGGAATATGTCACAGCAACTTAACGTGTTTAGGATTTATTTTGGCAAAAATATCCTAATCTTAAGAAAATATGGCATGAAATCCCTTAATTTAGGAGACCTTCGGTCCATGTATTAGTTTAGGTAGTTTTAGGAGGTTTAGGTTGGTCACTAGGATCCAACTAATGGCAGTGGAGTCATTAAATTGGTGACTTTTGGGTAGTTAGGTCATCTTTAATGCATGGGTTCAATGTAGGTTCAAGTGATCAAAGCTCGGGTTTGGGCTAGACTAGCCAGGTCAATTGACCCAATTAATTGATCAACATTGTGTAAATGATTGTTATGAAGATTTTTGGTGAAGGATTGAAGTGATTTTGAGTTCAAATGGTGAGTCAATTTGAAGGATTTTTGAAATTTGGCCAATTTGGGCATGTTGGCTTAGACATGGGTCTAGGTTGGGCTATCCTTGGGCTAAGTCCAAATTAAATGATTCAAATGATCAAGGGAGATATTGTGAAGATTTTTCATGAAGGCATAGAGTGGACATTTTGGGGCAAAGACAATCAATTTGGTGAGATTTTGAGACATGACTAATTTGGGGCTTTCGGACTTAGGTTGAAATCAAATGAAATTGAGGTCCCACCAAAGTTAATTTAAGGTTAATTTTGATGTATCGGGATGTTATGAAGGTTTTTCAACAAAAATTGTGGCCAATTGAGTGGACCATGGGCTCAATTTGGTGGAACCAAGTCATGGGGCCAAAATTGGGGTTTTGATCTAAATCAAAATTGGGCTCAAAGGATGGGTCAATTGAGCTTGGATTTGGTTTATTTTGGTCATATTGAAGGTGAATTTGAGTTTGGGATTGAAATTTGGGGAGATTGGGGTCAAATTGATGGACATTTGGATTGATTTGGGGAAAATATGGGCCTTTAAAGGGCAATTTGGGGGTTTTGATCAAAGATAATGAAATTGGCCAAATTGGGTCATGTGATAGTTGAACAAAATGAAATTGGGAATATTTGGGAGGTTTTGAAAATTTTTGGAATTTTTTGGAATTTTTGGAATTTTGGGGTAAGGAGGGGTATTTTTGTAATTTGGCCAATTTTGGTGATTTTGGGTAGTTTGGGTGTTTTCAATGTGTTTTAAATGATTTTTGAACCAAGTTGGGTATTTTGGGTAGATTTGAAAATTTTGGCCAAATTTGGGGTCCTAAGAGTATCTAGATATATTGGGGGAGTTTAAGAGCGAAACGCTAGGTTGGGTATCTTGGTAGAGTTGGAGTGCCAACCACCATCAATAAGCCATGGACCAATGGAAACCCCATTTTGGGTCCTTTATGTAGTGTAGTGGTCTTAACTAAACCCTAGCCTAGGACTAGTGGGTTTAGGGGACCACCTACAAGAGTCTCCCAAAAGTATCAAGGAGCAGGGCCAGGAAATTTTGGGTTTAGGGTAGTGAGTGATTGTGAGTGCAAGTATGTACCTTAAGCCCTAGACCAA
>NW_018164961.1:17156-18885 GCF_001263595.1 Phalaenopsis equestris | reverse complement strand
AGCCCTAAGGGTGACTCATCTTGAGTGTCCCTCATAGTGACCCCACCTACTAAGTGCTAGAGGTTAGGACCAATATGTGGAATTTCAAGTTGATGAGAAAAGAGTTTGGAATTTCTAATGGTGAGGGTTCTTTGTCTAGTTTTCTAAAAATATTTAGTAGAAAATTCCTATGGCTAGACCTTTTGCTACTAAAGAGGAAAAACTAAAAATCAAATAAAAGTGAGGTCAACAAATGGACCCCCAATAGGTGTGGTGTGCTGGGCAAGCACACCGCGTGTATTGGCGTTGACCGATGAGATCAACAAAAACCAATACAAACTCTTAAGTCAACAGACCCGGAAGTATGTGTAGAGTTGTGTGTGTGTGATTTGTTTCTGCTGGGAAATATTAACAGATGATCGTTTGATTGAAATCAAAGAGTAGGGACTCTCGCTGGGGATCAGAGAGTGAATTTTGAATTATAAAATTTCAGGTATTTATAAAGGATGGGAGTTAGTATATAGATGCTGACCCCGAGGTGGGAATTAAAATTTGGGTATCAATCCCGAAATAAGAATCAGATGCCATAATCCATTTAAGGTGGTCTTAAAACTGATTTCAAAAGATGAGAATAGGATTGTGTGGGAGGACCGAATCGAGTGGAAAACATAGAGGCTCACATCCGGCTCCAAAGAAAATATCTGCAACATTGAGGAGGGAAGCACTGAGACTCACATCTAGCTCAATAGGTAACAGGAATGTGCATCGCGTTAGAAAGAAAAGCACCATGACTCACATCCAACCCAAGCGGTGATAAGGAAATATGTGTGTTATATTGAGAAGAAAAACACCAGGACTCACATCCAACTCAAGAGGTAACAAGAAAATATGTGTGTTACATTGAGAAGGAAAGCACCAGGACTCACATCCAACTCAAGAGTTAATAAGAAAATATGTGTATCACGTTAGGAAGGAAAGCACTAGGACTCACATCCAACCCAAACGGTGACAAGGAAATATGTGTGTTACATTGAAAAGGAAAGCTCTAGGGCTTCAGAATATCACTTTCAAAAGTGAATTTGAAATTTACAAGGATATTTTTGTTTGCTGTCCTAAGTGAAGGGCTATGCAACAGATTTATGGAGATAGCCATCAAGGAAATTGACGACCGCAGAGAGGAATCAATTCTATTTCAACATTTTAATTTTAATTTCAATTTTGATTATGATTTAGTGAAAATTTTAATTTACGAAAGGTGGAAATATGTGATGTGATCGGACTGAGGAGGAAAGCTCTGGGACTCACATCCAACTCAAAAGGTAACAAGGAAATATTTGTGTTACATTGAGAAGGAAAGCACTAGGACTCACATCCAACTCAAGAGGTAACAAGAAAATATGTGTGTTACATTGAGGAGGAAAGCTCTGGGGCTCACATCCAACTCAAGAGGTAACAAGGAAATATGTGTGTCACGTTAGGAAGGAAAGCACCAGGACTCACATCCAACCCAAGCGGTGACAAGGAAATATGTGTGTTACATTGAGGAGGAAAGCTCTGGGGCTCACATCCAACTCAAGAGGTAACAAGGAAATATGTGTGTTACATTAAGAAGGAAAGCAATATAACTCACATCCAACTCAAGAGGTAACAAGAAAATATGTGTGTTACATTGAGGAGGAAAGCTCTGGGGCTCACATCCAACTCAAGAGGTAACAAGGAAATATGTGTGTTACATTAAGAAGGAAAGCAA
>NW_018164961.1:8430-16875 GCF_001263595.1 Phalaenopsis equestris | reverse complement strand
TCCGGAGAATTTGAAATTTGAATGAATCGGAAGCCTTAACATCCATTGAAGGAGACCTCACACCGATCTTCAGAGAATTTAAAATTTGAAGGAATCAGAAGCTTTAACATCCATTGAAGGGGGCCTCACACCGATCCTCAGAGAATTTGAAATTTGAAGGAATTGAAAGCCTTAACATCCATCGAAGGGGGGCTTCACACCGATTTTTGGAGAATTTGAAATTTAAAGGAATAAGAAGCCTTAACATCCATTGAAGGGGGGCCTTACACCATCCTTGGAGAATATGAAATTTGAAGGAATCAGAAGCCTTAACATCCACTGAAGGAGACCTCATAGCGATCTTCAGAGAATTTGAGATTTGAAGGAATTGAAAGCCTTAACATCCATTGAAGGGGACCTCACACCGATCCTAGGATATGGGGATTCAAAATTTGGGTATTAACCCCAAGGGTCATATGAAAACAACGTAGAGAGTTTGTGATGTTGAATTTATAGAAATGTATCATGTGAAAATGTTGATTTTGTTGAAGAAGATCTGTAGAGTTCTGTGGGGTTTTGTGCAGAATGTGAAATTTTGTGGGGATGTGAAGAGAGTTAATGAAGATAAAGATGGTTGAGCTGCGCGCACAAAGAGTAGGAAACTCCGAGAACGAGAGAATCCACTCAACAGATTCATTTTCTTTTCTTGTTGCTTTTATCACATTTTTCAAAATATGTCTTTAAAATTTTAATTTTAATTGGTTGATTTTCAAAAGAAATTTATTTTTGTTGTTATTTAAATATATAAAAAAATTATTTAAATTTATTTATTTTTAAAGGTTTGTTGTTTCATTCTTCGTTCATTAAAATTCTGAACCAATGCATGGTTCGTGGCTTCCATCCATCACACAAAAAGGCAACTGAAAAAATGACACATTTTTGAGAGAAATTTCCATTAATCTGCTCTAATAAAGATGTCACAGATCAATCATAGGCTAACGCCTAAAAAAGTACAATATATAGTCCATGTTGAAGTACATCCAAATCATCTCATGCCATGATTACATTGTAGGTTGAATATATCAGATACATATCATGTTGCCATATAAAAAAAGTGAACCCTCTGACCCTCTGTACCAGATATGACGAGCTCTTGATCAAGCAAAACTTCTAAGCCACTCCTGATCGAGCAGACCTTCTAAGCCATGCTCCAGGATAAGAGTTCCCTTCACATGTACTTAGAGGTACAACCCTCTCAAAGCTCGTACGATAGTAGCTCTTCCAATTCCTGGTCTGGCTAAAATCCATATGGTATTTTGCTGTCATCTATCCAGCGGAAAGTCACAGACACCCTACGGTGTCATGCCCATGGAATGCAATGTTTGGCGACATCTACACTGTTGCCTTTAAGAACCAAGACTGAACCGACTGGTAGAAGAATCTCCACAGAGCCTCTGAACTCACCAGGGCCGACGATATCAATTTCTTTCCCAAATAAGATGTTACTTTTACTCATGAATGAGAATGTACAAAAAGGCTTCACGAAGTCATGGTGATCGATGTGTGACCCTCGTCATAGATGTTGATAATAATACTATTTGGAATGCAGGTAGCAGACAGAATACTCCATTTGACCATTCTTTTGATTATCCACTTTATCATTGACGGTAGTGGATCTACTTGATCATGTCTGGGGATCCCAGGCGGATTCCCCTGTCTGTCTTTTGTAAAGTTGTAGCAACAGTCACGCTGGATAGTAATCCTCCCTTTTCCTCGCATCCATTTCCTCAGCTCGGAATAGGTCCTTTCCATAAGTAAACCAGCTCGACCTCTGTCCCTTAGGTAAAAAATGCAGTCAATAATACTTTGTTTGTCAGTCTCTGAGAAGACTCTGGTATACAGTTCTAATCCCTCCTGTATGTTGATGAATTTTCTCTGAACTTCTTCGTAAAATTCAAATTCTCTTTTATTTACTTTGCTTATTTTGTAGTACTCCATCGTACTAGGGGTCGGTAGCTGTCGCGGGCGTTCCTCCCTCTGAACATTGGCAGTAACCCAAACTGGCGCTGGTTGCTCTGGAACACGAGACTCAGCGTCTAGTGGGATGTACGACCCTGGGCTCCATGGTACATACTGATCTGTCCCCAGTGGGACGTATGATTCATCCATCATAAAATCTGAAGTCTGAGACCCATCAGTGCTGGAGGTATACTCTTCAAATATACTGAAACGTTGTAAATGTAGAACATTGCAATCCAGGCATTCTACAAATGCCCCCGTGACTGATGTCCATGTAGGTATTTCAGCGTTGCACGTCGGGCAACCCTTGCATAAAACATCTGAAACTGAAAGTCTATCTGACTCTGCAACGAACCCCGGTTCTTCATCTGTGGTGGGTGGGTTGGCAGAAGTTTCTTTCATGTCCGGATCATAAATATGCCCCTCAGGAATATGGGTGAGTAAGTTGTTTGTCTCTTTCTGACGTTTACGTTCTTGTCGTAGAAAAAGCCCTCTGCTTCTAGTGGCTGGCGTTCCTGCGTTGCGTCCTGCAAAGTGAAGTACTTGGCAGTCGCTCGTTATTGGTGACTACTAGGCCTCCAGCTCGTGTAGCTACCATGGAGGGCAGACGGCAAGAACGTAGACGTCATAAAAATCCATGATGTGATGTATTGTCTTTGGCGGCCACCCTCGGCAGTGAAGGCAATACCTCCTTTTCTCGGCAGCTGACTACAATCATCAGAGGACCTTCATAGTTCATATCAACTTGGTTAAAGTCCAAGTTGAAGTCTATGGTGCCACTCTGCTGCGCCATTTCCTCATTCAGTGCTTTCATAGTTCATATCAACTTGAAAGCAAAGATCAACCTCTGTCCCGACTTTTTTCTGCAGACGACAGGAAAAATGTAAGTGGACCGAAACTTGGCATGAACAAGAACAAAACAAAGTATTTATTGAAGTGAATTTTAACTTATTTTAATGAAATAAATTGTTTATTTATGCATGAATTTTATTTAAATTTTTGTGGAACAATATACTCAAAAGTGGAAAGGAGAAAATTTGAAGTTTAAATTATTTTTCTCAAAATTTTCATTATATTGAGGTTAATTACAAAATTTGGACCCGGTCATAGACATTTGGCCACATAGATAACCCCAAAACAATCATGGTTTCCAAAGTTTCAAAGAAAGCAGAGGCAAGCAACATCAGGTTGTGTAATAGGTTTTCAGATATCGTCCATTTATTGGTAACATGGGTCTTTCGCCCTGGAAGTCCACTAACTGGTAGTAGGCTCCTCCTGTTAGACCTTTTCAACGACAAATGGTCCCTTGCAATTTGGCTCAAATTTTCCACCTATTTTTCAGCGTGCAAGAATAGGCCTTTTGAGTACAAGTACGAGGTCACCAACTTTCCATGTCCTTGGGCGGGCAAATTTGTCATGGGCTTGTACCATCTTTGCCTGATAAAGCTCCAAATGTTGTTATGCTTCTAGTCATTTTCCCTCGAGACTCTCCAGTTCTTAAAGTTTGAGTTTTGCACTTTTTATTGTGGTGAGTTGGTTGACAACAACAACTCTAAGAGACGGTGTCTGGATTTCTAGCAGTAGCACGAACTCGAACCCGTACACGAGCATATAGGGTGTACACTGAGTGGGAGTCCTGAAAGTCGTCTGATAGGCCCACAATGCTTATAATAGTTTGTTGTGTCAATCCCTTTTGTTTTCATCCAGTGTTTTCTTCAAAATATGTACCAGTATTTTGTTGAAGGCTTCAGCCAGACCATTTGCTCTTAGATAGTAAATTGTAGAGTATCTCCAATCTTTTCCATGTCTTTTGACAAAATTGTTGATCTTTGTGCTTCTAAAAGCTGTCCCATTGTCGGAAATTATTCTTCACGGTACTCCGAAATGGTATACAATTTGGCTTGAAGGAGGTTTTATGTTGTAACCTCACGTAACTGTACTGCTTCCGCCCATTTGTAGAAGTAATCTGTAGCGACAAGTATAAACATGTGTCCTTTAGAAGATGGAGGGTCTATCGGACATATTATGTCTGTGCCCCAACACTCGAATGGTCACGAGGCAACAGTTGAGTGTAGCACATTCGGAGGCTGGTGTAAGACCACTCCATTTACTTGGCATTGGTGACATTTTCTAGCTGTATCCATGCAGTCGGACATCATTGCTAGACAATAATATCTGAGTATTTTGATCTTCATTTTCATTTTCGGCCCTGACTAGTGAGCGCCACATAATCCGACACGTACTTCTTTGACAATATTATGTGATTTGTCTTTACTCAAACACCGTAGCCACATTTGGTCGAATGATCTTGTGCAGAGAACGTTTCCCACCAGGGCGTAAGACATGGCCCTCCTTGTGATGTGGTGTGCCTCAGACTTATCTTCTGGTAGCTTTCCAATATGTAAATATTATATTAATGGCTTGCACCAATCTTCATTGATGTCTGCAATTGTATTTATTACTTCTTCTTTTTCGAGCTTGTGTAGAGTTTCGAGATCGATCTGAGACATGACTTATTTTCCTTGTAATGTGATTTCAATGGAATCCTCTGGGGGACATGCCATTTCCTTAGCAAGTTTCGCTAAAGCGCCGACATGGGCAATATCTCCCCTAGAAATCTGGTAGAAAGTCACATCATGAATCTGCTAGCTCAAGCAATTTCATTGTGTACTGGTGGTATTCTGCTAACCTTGGCTTTCAAAATTCTGTATTGTTCGGTGACTTGCTGGATAACGAGTTGAGAGTCGCCATATATGGCAATGTTTGTTATATCCATTGAGATTGTCATTCCCAATTCGGTGATTAAAGCTTCATATTTTGTTTCATTGTTGGTGCACGGCTCTGTCAGGTGGTATGAGAACCTCAACATACATTTATCTGGTGTGATAAAGATCGAACTGATCCCTGCTTTGCTTGGTATAACTGTGTCTGATCCTTTGACTTTTCTGGCTGACGAAGCACCGTCGAAGTACATTTTCCAGCGTTGTGCACTGGAAAATTCCATTTGTAGTATTTTCTCGTCTGGAAACTCGTCGTTGAGAGAGGACCCAGCTGGCAATGGGTGTGCAGCGAGAGAGCCTGCTAGTATCCTGCTAAAATCTATTCCTTGATAACATGGAGGGGAACAAAAGTTAAATCAAATTGTAATAAGATCATTGACCATCTTGCTAAACGTCCATAGAATGTTGGTCGGGTCATCAGATACTGCAATGGATTAACTTTCGAGATTAGGGTAATCTTATGAGAAAGCATGTAATGTCTAAGCTTTTGAGCAGAGAAAATCAATGTCAGACAATGCTTCTCAATAGGTGGATACCTTATCTCCGTCGGTATTAGGTGACGACTTAAATAGTAGAGTGCATTTTCTTTACCCTCATCATTGACTTGGGCTAAGAGAGCTCCAAGAGAGCCGTCTAAGGTCGCGGTATAAAATATCAACGGTTTTCCTAGGTTAGGGGCTGCCAAGACAGGAGGTGTCATTAAATATTGTTTAACATCCTCAAAAGCCCGCTGGCATTTCTCTTCCAAAATAAATTTGGCATCCTTTTTAATTAAAGTTGAGAAAGGCTGACACCTACCTGAGAGATTAGAAATAAAGTGCTCAGATATGCCAACTTCCCCTGGAAGGAACTTAGTTGTTTCAAGGTTTTAAGATGAGAATAACCTTAATCTTATCTGTGTCGATCTCGATTCCCCGATGAAGGACAACGAATCCCAGAAACTTCCTAGAGGTAATGTCAAAGGCGTACTTTAAGGGATTCATTTTATGGTCATATCATTGTAACCGTTCGAACACAATCCTCAAATCGTACAAATGGTCTATTTTTCATTTGTTTTTGATGAACAAATCATCCACGTAGTATTCTACTTGGTCTTGAATGAGGTCGTCAAGAATCTTCATCATTGCACATTGATATGTTGCTCTGGCGTTCTTTAGGTCAAAGGGCATCACTGTGTGGCAGAAAATTCCAATCGGTGTTCTGAAGGCTGTAAGTGTTGCATCCTCAGGAGCCATCTTGATTTGGTTGTATCCCGACGATCTATCCATGAAAGAGAAAATTTCATGAGTTGAAGCGATATCCACCATCATTTCTGGTATTGGTAGCGGAAGCTCGTTTTTTGGACATGTCTTGTTCAAATCTCTAAAGTCGACACAAACACAGATCTGTCCGTTTTTCTTCTTAACAGGTACAATGTTAGACAACCATGTCGGGTATTGCTCCTCTTTCACAAAGTTGGTGTCTATTAATTTCTTCACCTTGACGATAACTGGTTGTTCTATTTCGAGGCGTATTCTTCTGAGAGTTTGTTTTACTGGGGTTATATTCTTGTCCACTCCGAGTTTATGGACTGCAACCTCTGCTGACAGTCCTGACATTTCATCATAGCTCCATATGAAGCAATCTTTGAATTCTATTAATAGTTTGATTAATTCTGAAGATTTTTCGTCATTGAGTAGAGAACTTATAAATTTATGTCGGGATTGTTCTTCAGTCCCGAGGTTAATCTCTTTCAATTCATCAACTGTAGATTTAATTTCTTCCTCAAATTCTGGCGGAGCATCTTCTATTGGTTGATTAATAGAGTCATCCTCTATATCGAGGCAATCCTCTTCTGACTCACCAGTAACAACCATGCAAAATTCAGAATCATCGACTGGTCCGACTGTACCAAATCTGAGACACTCTTTTAAATTTGGAGTTTGACTTTTACCATTCCATAATTTTTTAAAAAGTTGAAATTTATCTTTTGGCATTTATTTTGGTAAGTGTTTCTGTTGAATTAACTTTTGAACACAAGGCGAAAAGTAACCAGAAGGCAATTTCATTAATTCATTAGGATCATCATCCAAATTTACATGTTTTTCAAGCTCAGTAGAGGTAGAAGCACGACAAAATTTGATCGGCATTGAACCAACACTACAGACTTCCTTGATTGAGGGAGAATTGGAGTAAGGGTCATAGCATTCACGTAGTGGTTTATCTGATCATACATTGTTTCATATTCATTCTTTTCTATATCTTCTAGGGATATCTCATACTGAGGTTTCTTCTGTCTTGTCATCATTATCTCATCTTCATAACTATCTTCATCACCAACATTGAAGGTTGAACTAGTCCATTCAATAATTAAATTGATCCTTCCTTGTCTACGTCCCCGGCCTCGAACCTCGGGTGCGCGAATTAAAAGAACCCCCACCAACTTGTTGTAAGGGAGTGGTGGAAGATCACTGAAGCCTCCTCTTTGTAATTCTTCTGAATTTTCATCTTCATTTGTGATAACTTCATGAGAGAAGACAGTTCTCTTTGGAGGTAGAGGTTTCTTCTGTCTTGTCATCATTATCTCATCTTCATAACTATCTTCATCACCAACATTGAAGGTTGAACTAGTCCATTCAATAATTAAATTGATCCTTCCTTGTCTACGTCCCCGGCCTCGAACCTCGGGTGCGCGAATTAAAAGAACCCCCACCAACTTGTTGTAAGGGAGTGGTGGAAGATCACTGAAGCCTCCTCTTTGTAATTCTTCTGAATTTTCATCTTCATTTGTGATAACTTCATGAGAGAAGACAGTTCTCTTTGGAGGTACGGAGTAGGCAGCATCTTCATGGATACCAACTTCATGCACTGAAAATGGTTGTAGGTCTCCTTTGATGCAATTTTCTTAACCATCTTTGCGGTATTTGCTGCACTGGTGTAGAGATGATGGAACCATATTGTGTTCATGAATCCATGGTCAACCCAGCAAAACCAGCAAAACGTTAAAAGAGGTCTCGGTGTCAATGATATGAAATTTAGCGGTTGTCACGAGTTCCCCAACCTTCATAAGTAACATTATTGATCCAAGGGCTCTTTCTCCCTTTTAGTTGAATCCTCTTAACATCATTTTATCAGTCCTAAGCTCTTGAGCTTCAATATCCAAATAGGCCAATGTTCGTAGGCTCATCAAGTTAAGAGATGCTCCAGGATCTACTAAAACTCTGGACAACACAAATCTGTTGATGTTGACGGAGATGTAGAGTGGATGATTGTGGTCAGAGGTACCGAGCAGCAAGTTTTCATCTGTGAAGGTTAGCCCAGGCTGTTCTTTCAACGAACAAACTTCTTCTGAGGATGTTTTGGCCAACTGAGCTAAGCAAATTTCTAGACCAAGTAGAGGCTTAACCAAAGATTCCTTCATCTCCTTCAACAGAATTAGAACGAGCGTCGTAGATATTTAATCAGCCCGCAACTTCCTAAGATGAGCTAGCACGTTGTAGTCCACTTTGTGTGATCCTTTGATTTTATCTTGATTATGTGGTTCTTCGACTGGTGAAGGTGGAGGTATCTTTTCTCGGGTCATTATCTGCTTTCCTTTGTCTGTTGGAGCTGTTCTTGGTGGTAACACTTTTCGCTCCTTAAGTTAACTTCTGTGATTTCTTCTTCTTGAGATATCATTATTGAATCT
>NW_018164961.1:7139-8084 GCF_001263595.1 Phalaenopsis equestris | reverse complement strand
ATCGAGAAAAGGCAGCTCCTATCATACCCCCCGTGCTATCAATCTTTGTAGTGACACTTCTCTTCTCCTTCTTTGTCCTTGATGACGACGACTCTCCTGACAAAACCTTCATCTCGGGCTTGGTATGTTGTAGACTCTGAATGGAGGCTTGTTTTGATGCAGACTGGATCTTGTTTAGTATTTTCTTGGATAATCTGCTCCGTACCTCATTCCATTATTCTTCTCTAATATATGCAAAAGATTGTTTTGATGGATCTTGTATTTGATTGAGGACCTTCTTGAGTTCATCCCAAGTTGTGCTTCATCCATCTGTTACAGTATAAGGATCGATTGGGGAGATTGGCTCAGCCAAAATCATATTTATGGAACCTTTTTCAGGTTCTTTTAAATATTCTTTCGAGATTGTTATGTTCTCTTCTTTAAGGTTCCTCTCGAGCCAGTCCTTAAAGATGAAAGTGTACCCAAGCAACCGGTGGTATGGGCAATAATTTGGTTCATTCTTCTTATCCACCTCTTCGGGCTTCTTCGGATCTGGTAGTTTGAACTCTGGCTTCTTCATCAGGCTTCTGAATATTTTAGGTATAGCTCCATCTTTGAAAGAATACACCATTTTACATCGCTCTGATAGGGACATTTTCTTATCCACTACTCGAGGTGATTCTTCTTGATGCGAGGTGGTCGCTGGTTGGATTGACTACTATGTTTCTGAGCGTACTGTGACAAAGACTGACGAGGCTCTTCTGCATATATCTTTATCGGCTGCTTTCCTTTATCGATGGTTGCCACTACTCCTAATTTCTTTTCGAACACTCTGATCACCTTAGTCTTTTCATGTGGCTACATGTGCTTCATTTCTTCTTAGAGACTGTTGGCTTTACTGAGTAGCTTCTCGAAGGATTTGATGGTGAGTCCCTCAAGCATGAAAGCTACTAGCCCATGAATGCT
>NW_018164961.1:695-6908 GCF_001263595.1 Phalaenopsis equestris | reverse complement strand
TGGAAGAGTAGAGCTTCACTATTTCTTGTGTTGCCACAACTGACTATGAAATGTGGTATATGTTGCCTTGGATTTCTAGTCCCATCAAATATCTTAAAGTTTGGGGCGTCATAATCGTTGGGGAAAGTCACAACTTCAAATTCCTTTGGGTATGGTCTACTATTTAGAACTAATGCACCACCCTTAAATTGGTTTAAGGCGTCCCGCACTTGTTAAACTATTTGCTTGAAATCCTTTTCTGGGATCGCATCTGATGGAGAATCCTTTCCATGTTGCTCGTCTCTATTTGCTGAATCAACCTCTCTTCTTTCATCTGTGATGTGTATGATTTCTGGCTGATTGAACTCTAGAGAAGCCAATTGCGGCGCTTATGATTAGATTGCCCCTGACTAGTGGCCATGGAAGTCATAGCTGCAGTCATCTCTTCTATCCTTTTCTCCAGTAGACTAACTTGCTCATCCTTTAGGAGGACAACCGTACGCAGTTCATCTACGACGTTCTCTTCAGTAGTGTGAGGTTGAGCCTCGCGCGCAGATGTGGCAGCTCTTGTTTCAATTACATGGACTTCCATGAATTCTTCCTCCAAGTAATCATTGTAATTAAAATTTTCGTTGTCGCTATCGAGGGAAACTCCGTGTTCTCGAGCTAACTCGGAAATCTCAATTTTGAGTTTCTCAACTTTCTCTTCAATTATCGATTCCTTGATTGCTTTAAGATCTGGAGGACCCTGATGGACATCCTCTACTTGTTCCTCCATCTCGTTGGCTATTGTTACGACGATGTCAAATATTTCAGATCCTGGTTTCATTTCCTGTCCCGCGAGTTCACCAGACTGTATCGGTGCAGCGACCTTGGTTACCCATACCTTTTTCTTTTTCGACAATGATGTCTTAGGACGGGGCATCTTAGTAGAAACATATGTAGAAACATCAGTATGTCGAGAGAAAGTATGCTCCCAGTGGTGTAGACCGGCTACAGGTCCAGTAATAGTCTTGTCTTTGCCTTTGGGATTGTAGGAATATCTCCATAATGGGTGACGAGTAAGATTTTTAGACCAAGTCTCGATTTAACTAGTTGACGACTTGACGACCTGTGGTCCTGATGGCAATATAATAAGTAGTAATCACTGCGGTATCAACTTTGTTCCCCAAACGGAACCAAATGGAGATGCGAGTAGGTGACACTCCAGTTGTCTTGTGAGATTGTCTAGCGGACTTGATGTCCTTCAAAATTTCCTTCTTCATGCGAGGGGAAATTGCATCTCCCACTCGTTTAAGTAACTTGCTAACCAAACATCCTTCTTTGGTAGCTAGCCTTTTGAAAACTGCACTGTGAGTTTCTTTCACTCCTCACCATGTCCATGAAGTGGTGGTAATGCGGCGGCGATTCTTCGGATACTCTCATATCCATCGGTATCCGTCAAAGGATGGAATCTACTCTCTTGTAGGAGTGGATAAATTTCCAGTAACACTTCTTCATCTTGATGAGGCTCCTCCTCAAAGGGTGTCTCCTTGGGAGCCTGGGCTTTGATGGCCCTCCAAACTTTTCTGTTGTGGTTCCTCTTTTAAGTTCGGGTCAGCGGTACAGTCCTCAAACTTGATCTGATTTCAAAAACGGGTGGTGGGATAATTAATCCCCCAGTAGAATCCTCAATAATCATTACTTCTTTCCCCTTAATAGCAGTGGGGCTAGCAGGTTTGGCCAGTGATGTGACGACAGTAGTTTTAGACTTCTTCCAGGCAGAAAAGTCTTGAAGGCATTTCAGGCTGAATTCTGCAGATGGTTCTTGTATTTCCGGTGCGACGATCTTCATTACCACAAATGGGGCTTTCCCGAGGATGACCTTGCGATCTTCAAATCCAGCTCCAAATTTGATGGTATGAGTGAGGTTGCGAGGTTTGTGACTCATTTGCAGGTTGCAGGAAAAGGTCAGCGTTGGGTAGGTCATTACAGCAGGCTTGAACATAGAAAGTTTCGGGGTTAGCTAGATGGCCAAAAACCTCGTAATTCTTAGTGCAAGCACTGAAAGTAGAGGTTGATATGTAGATCGGACGGGTCTTAATTTATGGGTACTTTAAAATTTTGTTAAGAAAAATTAAGAGGTGTAAAATTTAATTAATGTAAAAAAAATTTAAAGTGTGTGCAGCATAACACGATTGGGTTTAACTTGCAAGATAACAAACCAAATTTGGAAGGGAGACCATAGATAGAAAAGTCAACTAAAAATACATTATCAACTTTTGTAGGCAATGAATTTCAAATTTACTCCAAACAATTATTTGAATGAGGTTCAAGAATTATTCTGCTCACGCTCTCAACCATTTCATCATAAAAAATAAAATACATATAAAATTTTATAAAAATTCAATTGAAATCTTTGCTAGGAAGGGGAGGGGTTGATTGTGGTTTGGAGTAAGAGAAAATTAACCATTTATGTAAATTGACCGCTAGATTCCTCTCAAATTAAATAATTATGTTTTTATTGGCATCAATATCAAACAAAGGATTGACAACTCATTAGACCCTTTGTCGACACTATTTTAGGGGGGCGTCTTTTGGAAGTTGTCGGTCGCAGGAATGGAAATCCCATCGCCCTCTTCAGAGAGACATTTAATTTACATATATATATATTCTTAGAAAAATATGAAATCAAACTGATGACTTATTAAAAGCTCAAAAGATGATATTTTTTTAATGTGATAGTACCTCAAATCTTGTATCTATCCCGAAGGATAAACACAAGACTTGAGGATGAGGCTCGATCAAATAGACTAAGAAATACATGACATATGTTTGGTCTGCAAAACCTTTGTATTTGCCGACAAGTTCCCCTATTTAATATAAAGAATTAAATATGGTTTATATTAAGGTGGGTTCGGACATGCTTCCTATAAGGGCAAGCCCTTATAGTTAATTACATCTTAAATGATCAAAGTCATTTAAGAAAACTCTCGATAAAAATCAGGAAATATTATCTTCAAGGAATTCAAAATGGTAGGATTTTTCAATGAGATCGGACAAAGAGGTGTGAAAGGGGATTGGTGAGTGCTCAGTCAGCATTGATGTCTCAATTATCCTTAGTGCTCAGTGAAAATCCTGAGTTCAATATCAATATTGAAAATATTGAGTACTTTTAAACTTATTATGTTGCTTAATAATTCATCCTATAAACACCCTTAGTGCTCAGTGAGCATTGATGTCTCAATTATCCCTAAGAATAAGGTAATTAACATCTGTAAGACCCTTAAAGAGGCAAGTTAGTGTTATTGGGACACTTAGCCAAATTTTGGTCCTAGTTGTGCTTGTAGTGTTTGAAAGATATTTTAATTTTAAATGATGTTTACTTTTCTAATCCTCATTTAAACGAAACTTGATTTAGCCTAAGTCACTACTAGGCCCTTAAGACCTAGGTGAGTGTCTTAATTAGTTTTGAAAAGATTAAGCTTTAGGTGGTCATAATTCATGATTTGAATTTTATTTAAAAATCAAAATAAAGGTATTAAATTAATTAATTATTGACTTCAAAAGTCATTCCCCTACGTCCTGGGTTCATTTATTTTAATAAACTTCCAAATCTTAATAATTTAGAAATTTAATAGCTTATCTTTTCAATTAAGAAAGTTAGGTTGGTTTCTACCAATTAACTTCTTGTGTTTTAAACATCCAAATTAAGATCATAAGTTGCCCATTTCCCTCCTTGAATTAAGCCTAAATGTTAATTAAGGCTAAATTTCCAAAATTACACATTTGCCCCTAAGGCTCTCACACTTCATAATTCATCAAATTTAGTCCAAATGGCTTTAAAGTTTCTATCCTACCTCATTCATGGGTCAATTAAGACATCAGAGGGGAAAATGTGATTTTTTTAAAAAAATTAATTTAATTTATATAATTATTTTCATGCAAAAAAATTGGATTTTTTAAAGAAAATTCCTAACTTGACCAAGGTAAATCCTAATCCCTTGAAATTTTTACTGGAGGTGGACCTAGACCAGAGAAGCATTTGGACCAAATTTCATGATTTTTTGAATTTAATTTGAATTTTAGGAATTATTTTAAATTATAGGGTATTTATTAAATATAAAATATTTTAAATGGGGAAAATTAAGTTTCATATTTTTGAAAAGTCCTTCTAAGGTCAGAGAACTCAGAGGAGAATATTTTATATTTTTCTAAATTTTATTTGATTTATTGGAATTATTTTTGGGAAAAACTCATTTTTAGCCTTTAAAAATTATTTTTTAGCTTTGAAATTCAGTATCTTTATTTATAAAATCAGGAAAAATATTCTAATTGTTCCTAAGTGCTTAGGAAGCAATTTAGAACATTTTAATGAGTTTTATTA
The DNA here is from genome assembly GCF_001263595.1 of Phalaenopsis equestris. Lineage (NCBI taxonomy): Eukaryota > Viridiplantae > Streptophyta > Magnoliopsida > Asparagales > Orchidaceae > Phalaenopsis > Phalaenopsis equestris. The sequence goes on along the minus strand of NW_018164961.1, from coordinate 2,563 downwards.
ATTTTATGATTTTTATGGATTTTTAATCATTTAAATAAATAGAATAGGTTAAAAATCAAATTTTTATTTTAAACTCCATTTTATTTTTATAAAATACCTCTAATCACAGAGAACTGAAAAAACTAAGTTTTATAATTTTTCAAATATATTTTAATTTTTAAAAATCATTTTAGTGCCAAAAAAATTAATCAACTTGAAAAATTAATTTAAGTTATCAAATGAACTTAAAATGCTTTGAAATTTTTATGGTGAGTTCTCTGGATCCTAAAAAATAGTGAAGATAAAAAATCAAGTTATTTTGTTGTTTGTATTTTTCAAAATTAATTATTTTAGTGATTTAGGGTTTGTAAAGATTAGGTGCATTTTAAATGACTTGACTCATGAGAAATTTTCTCAAGGGCTCTCTGGTCATCATAAACCGTCCAAAATTTTCTTAGATTTTTCTATGAAACATGCTATATTCTATGATTAATTTAAGCAAATAATGCATATAAACTTGAAAAATATGATTCTCTGATATTGGAACGTTCCCTAAGATAGGGAGAACACCATGCTAAAATTTCAAGTCATAGTGATGTGCCTACATGCATGGAGAATCAAAAGATTCCTAACCCTAATTGATTTTTAAAAAAATGAAACATGCATCAAATGAACACAAAACTTAATCCACATTATTTTCCTCTGTTTACTGAGCAAGAGGGTATTTTTATTTTATTTTATTTTTATGATTTCTCCACACAAAGATATGTATTTTTTAAGTTAGGGGTCATTTTCTGAATTAATTAAATCCCTATATATCTATTTAAACACGTGGTGCCACCTCAACCTACGGCGGCTCCGAAGCTCCACGCGGTGCGCTCCCATTCGACGTCGTTGTCCACATCAACGCTGACTCGGCCCACGATTTATGTTCCGAAGCGCTGTCCGACTTGATCTCGACCGTCGATATACGCGCGATCCGACGGCTCCCTTACATTTCCTTACTTGATAATGAGTATTATCTTTGAAAATGATTTTTCTAGCCTTAAGATCTCTCTCATTTCTCATCCAATATGGATGAATTTTTTTTAAAATGCTCGCCTAAACTAGACGATCACATCCATAAGGTGATCAAGTCATCAAATTAACTCTAAGGAAATGGAGAATCAAAAGAGGCTCGAGAGGGGGAGAGATTTTATACCTTTGCTCTGAGAAGTGAAGCTTCGATCAGAGAGTCTTTGCACGTTCGTTGTGATCCAAAGAGGCTAGAGATTGAGTCTCTAATCTTAGTTTAAGGGCTAGGTATGATTTTGATCACGATCGGATTTGGGAGTTGGTCTAGAGCTATGGTAGGGAATGGGTTGTGGAGGTCTCAAAGAAGCTCTGTGAGTGATTTGGGAAGCTCTCTCTGAGAAAATTTTTAGCACGCCTCCATGGTCGTAGAGAGGAGCTTATTATAAAAATGGCCTTAGGCTTGCTGCCATGGTCAATTGAGGGGTGGAATGTGCTGCCTAGGTTTTGGCTGAACTGGCCTCTAGGTTTGATTTGGGTGAGGTGCCATGGGGGTGGCTCTTGGTTTGGCCATTTTCCGGCCACTAGGCTGGCCAACCGGCCAAGGGCTGGCCATGGAGAGTGGCTAGGGAGGTTAGGTGAGCCAGGGGAATATGTTACAACAACTTAAAGTGTTTAGGCTTTTTTTTGGCAAAAATATCCTAAGCTTAAGCAAATATGGCATGAAATCCCTTAATTTAAGGGACCTTGGGTCTATGGCTTAGTTTAGGTGGTTTTAGGTGGTTTAGGCTGGACACTAAGATCCAACTAATGGTTGTGGAGTCATTAATTTGGTGACTTTGGGGTAGTTAGGCCATCTTTAATGCATGGGTTCAAGT
>NW_018164961.1:0-320 GCF_001263595.1 Phalaenopsis equestris | reverse complement strand
TTAGGTTGAAATCAAATGAAATTGAGGTCTCAACAAGGCCAATTTATGGTCAATTTTGATGTATGGGGATGTTATGAAGGTTTTTCAACAAAAAATGTGGCCAATTGAGTGGACTATGGGCTCAATTTGGTGGAACCAAGTCATGGGGCAGGAATTGGGGTTTTGATCTAAATCAAAATTAGGCTTAAAGCATGGGTCAATTGAGCTTAGATTTGGTTTATTTTGGTCATATTGAAGGTGAATTTGTGTTTGGGATTTAAATTTGGCGTGATTGGGCTCAAATGAATGAACATTTGGAGTGATTTGGGGAAAATATGGGC
>NW_018164960.1:342959-346277 GCF_001263595.1 Phalaenopsis equestris | reverse complement strand
ATATATATATATATATATATATATATATATAACTCCTAATTAATGCTTATAATTTAGTTAGAGGTTCAAGATAATATTGAAAATTTTTAAAAATTTTCTGATAAATATTGCTATTTAAATTCAATCCTATTTATGCCCTAGTTTTCCATCAATTTGACATATAAATCTTTCTAAATCTATTAGTGACAGATAAGCAAATTGAACTTCATTGTTGCGATTAAAGTATTGCATTTCTAAAATCTTAGTTCACAGTTTTAAACCACTCCTAGTGAGATCGATATCTAGGACTCCATTAGAGCCCTATATTACTTGAGCGATACGTATGCTTGCGTTGATAAGTGTGACTTTACAATTATTGAATATTTATTACATCCATATTTATCTTATATTTTTATGCATATATAAAGTCGCCGGTCATTAGCCTGGTCTATAGGGTGTGTTTTATGGCTGTGGCGTCATCAAGTTGGTGACCTATGCATGGCTAAGTCAATTTTGGTGAAGGGGTTCAATTTGGGTTAAAATGAATAAAAGTTGGATTTGGGTTAGGTTATCCATGACATTGAGCTCAATTTATTGGTCAATATTGTGTATATGATTGTCATGAGGAGTTTAGAAAAGATTTGGAGTGATTTTGAACTGATTTGGAGGTTCAATTAGAGGGATTTTGGGCATTTGGTCAATTTGGGGGTATTGAGTTAGACTTGTGTTTAGGTTGGGCTAAGTTTGGGCTAAGTCAAAATTCATGATTGAAAATGATCTATAGGAATTTCATGAAGAGTTTTCAACATAAATTGGTGTCAATTTGTTTTCAACATAAATTGTTTTCAACATAAATTGGTGTCAATTTTGGTGTTAGGACATTCAATTTGGTGGAATTTGGGGAGATAGCCAATTTGGGGCAAATTTGGAGGTTTTGGACTTAGGCTAAAATTGGGTGAAATTGAAGCTTGAAAAAGGCCAATTGAAGGTGCAATTTGATGTATATGATTATTATAAAGAGTTTAGAATTTAAATTTGGGGAAATTGGGCTCTTAAAGTTAATTTGAGGATTTTGGTAAAAAATGTTCAAATTGGTCAAATTGGGTTCAATTGAAGGGTCCCAAATTGGGTTTCAAATTGGTCAAATTGGGTTCAATTGAAGGGTCCAAATTGGTTTCAGAGACATTTTAAGTGATTTTGGATGTTTTGGGAAAGTTTGGGTTGCCAAGGATATTTTCTTAATTTTGGCAATTTTAAGAGTATTTTGGTAAATTTGGCAATTTTGGGTGGTTTTGGGCAATTTGGCTATTTTGAAATGGTTTGAAATGATTTTTGAACAAATTTGGATATTTTGGGTGAATTTGGGAATTATGGTCAAATTTGAGGTTTGGGGGTGTTTAGGTAATTTGGGTGGATTTAGGGGCAAAAGGCCAAGTTGTATATTTATATGAGCTTTGGACCAATGAGATCCACATTTGAGTCCTCTTTGTACTGGTCTTAGCTAAACCCTAGCTTAGGGTCAATGGGTCTAGGGGACCATCTACATGAGTTTCCCAAAATATCAAGGGATGAAAGTCAATAAATCTGGGTTTTAGTGTTGCAAGTGAATCTAGGTCATAATGAGTGTAAGTGAGTGAATTAGCTCCAGACTAACACCTATGGTCAGCCCTAAGGTCAAGTAGCCCTATGGGGACTCTTCTTGAGATCCTCCATACTGCACCTACTAAGTGCTAGAGGTTAGGACCAATATAAGGAACTTCAAGTTGAGCAAAGAAGAGTTTAGAGTTTCTAATGGTGAGGGTTCCTTTTCTAGTTCTCTAGGAAAAGTCAACAGGAAAGTCATATGGCTAGACCCCAGGCTACTAAAGAGAAAAAACTAAACCTCAACTAAAAGTGAGGTAAACAATGAATAAAAAAATCAGAACTCATAAACCTGATTATTAGATATTCTTACATTTTAATTCCAACCTAAGTTTTCAAAAATTTTTCTAAGGTTTTACTATTACATTTATGGAACAAAGTTTATAGAAATATTTAAGTAAAGCCCACAACCATAAGCTTTTTATTATATAAAATGGTTTGCCTTTAAAATGGACATATTTCAAAGAATACGAGCTATAGATATATATATATATATATATATATATATATATAGTAAAAGGGTTATTTGAGGACAAATAATGTTTAAGTTTGAGGGAATTAATGCACCTTAAAAATACCAGTTCTAAATATACATTTAATGCCTATTTTATGCCCATTTTTTATGATACTAAGCTTTAATGAAACATATTTTACATGTTTTTGGTTTTAAGAACAAGAAATGAAGTTTATATGAAATGGAGAAAAATTGGAGGCAAACTGGAGCTGTGGAGCAATGGAGCCTTAGCATCAGATTCTAGATGAGTTAGACGCCTAAGCACCAGATCCGGCCCTCAGGACTCAGACAATTATGCAGGACTTGTAGAACAGTGGCGCCTCGGTGCCACACTTTGTCACCAATGTGCCAGAGCCGGTTGAAGCTTATACATTGACTTCAGATGAATTTCAAAGAGGCGTGTGAAGAAAACCTTTGTTATTTTCAAAGCTCTGCATATTTTGGACGAAAGGAGAGGGCTTTTGGTGGACTTTTGGAGGCTTTGGTGTTACTTTTATGTGAGTCTTATGAGTGAGACCACCATAGTGAGAGTGTGGTGAGTTCTTGTGTTGTGTGAGTATTATGTTAGTCTTGTGGAGTCAATTACAATCAAGGTACTTCAGAGTTTGCTTGGGGAGAAGCCAAGATAAGTAATTTGTATTTTTATTTGAGTTTTACTATCCTTTAGGAACTTGATTATCAATATAAATTCATGTGCTTTTGTTTTATCTCCATGAATTCTGAGTAGTTACTTTTATTTCTTCTTGCTATGTGAAATGATCATATGTAATATGAAAATGGTTTAAAGACTTATGCTTATTTTTAAAAAATTGTGATGACACTTGTTGACATCATTTTTGGTTGAGGTTTAGTTTTTCCTCTTTAGTAGCCTAGGGTCTAGCCATAAGACTTTTCCTGTTGACTATTCCTAAAAAACTAGACATGGAACCCTCACCATTAGAAATTCTAAAACTCTTCTCTACTCAGCTTGAAGTTCCACATGTTGCTCTCAACCTCTAAATACTTAGTAGGTGGGGTCACTGTGGGGGAAACTCAAGATGAGTCACCCTTAGGATTGTTGAACCTTAGGGTTGACCTTGGGTGTTGGTCTGGAGCTAAGGCACTCACTACACTTATCTGCACCCACAATCACTCTCAAACCAGAACTCAAATTTCTAGCATAGATACATTGAACTTTTGGGATA
>NW_018164960.1:341046-341780 GCF_001263595.1 Phalaenopsis equestris | reverse complement strand
GGGTTCCCTGACCTCCCGGCCGCCCCCCCTTGGCGGGCCAGCCAGCCTAGTGGCCGGAAAAGACCAAAACATGGCACCTCACCAAATCAAACCTAGAGGCCAGCTCATCTGCCCTCCACCTAAGCACCAAATTACACCCCTTGATTGGCCACAACAACCACCATAACCCCATTTTTATAAAGGCCACCTCCATGGCCGTTGAACTAGCTGCTGAAACTTTTTTAGAGAGGCCTCTCCAAACTTCACACAGAGCTTCCCTAAGATCCCCTCATTGCATTCCAACCACTTTCCCTCACTCATTCCCATTGCCGGAGCCCAATTTTGAGCTCGAAACTGAGCTTGAAACCTTGCCGGGGAAACTAGGACAGAACTCAATACACCTCCACAGTCCATCAAACACAAATTAACTTCACCCACACCTTCACAATAGTAAAAAAAGCTAAAGCCCCATCAAATCCCTCCTCCACAGAGCCCCTACCATAGCTCTAGACCAACACCTGAAATCGAGCTTGGTCGAATTCATACCTAGGCCTTACACACCTAGGCCTCATACCTAGGCCTTACACCAAGACCAGGGACTCGATCCCTAGCCTCCTTGGACCCAACGAAACGTGTCGAGCACCTCTGATCGAAGCCTCCCTTCTCAGAGAAAAGGTATAAAACTCCTCCTCCCGAGCTTATTTTGATTCTCCATTTACTAACGCTTGATTTCATGGTACCTTAGTCGTCTAAAT
>NW_018164960.1:338176-338656 GCF_001263595.1 Phalaenopsis equestris | reverse complement strand
GCTCTTCATAAACTGCCTTAAAATGCATTTTAAGTTTCAGGTGGTGGAACGAGAAGACTCGTCAGGTACACTTTTACAGTTTTCATGGTTGTCTTTCTTGTACTTTCATAATGTATTTTTATACTTGCAAATTTGCATGCTAAACAACGAAGCCACCCTGCATGAAAACTGAAACTATCAGGATAGCCACATAACCAAAACCATAACCAAAACTAAAACTAAAATCAACCAAAAATAAAATTCACCGCCACAACATTCAAAATATAAAACAACTCAAAATTTAATTACAAACATAAAATAAAACTACAACTTTAACTAAATTAAGACGTCTCAATTGGATGATCGGGAATCCCTCGGAGGAGGTAACCTACGGTTGCTAACGAGGCTTCCTATGGTTTAAATGAAATTATGGAACTCATTATGTTGGGTTTAGTAAGTTCCTTTGGACTAAGTGAATCCAATAGAAAATAGTGATGCCGG
>NW_018164960.1:337135-337674 GCF_001263595.1 Phalaenopsis equestris | reverse complement strand
TCATTAGGCCTTTGCATAGCCCTGCTATACAATATAAGCCCTAACTCGTCTTAGGATTCAGAGGTTGTCGTTTGTCACGACCTAAATCCTCACAACTTTCAGGCTATTTGTGTGATCGTTTTACACGAATGTAAGTCCTAATAAATAAAATTGGCAGGACGAAACACCCAAATGTTTCTCTTTAAAACTGAAGCCAAACATTAGGATAGCTTGGGAAGTCACTGGGGTTCTCCTCTGGATCCATGACATCCCTTAGTTCCTCCTCCTTTGGATTCTACAATAAAATATTCTAAATTTGAACTAATCCCCTTTCACACCTCTATGTCTGATTTCGTTGAAGAGTCCTACCCTTTGAAATTCATTGAAGATAACATTTCTTGATTTTTATCGAGAGTCTTCTTAGGTGACTTTGGTAATTTAAGATGTAATTAACTAGAGAGGTTTTCCCTTATAAGAAGCATGTCCGAACCCAGCTTAATATAAACCCTATTTAATCCTTTATATTAAATAGGGGAATAGGGGAATTTATCGGCAAATAG
>NW_018164960.1:290049-336974 GCF_001263595.1 Phalaenopsis equestris | reverse complement strand
TCCTTCCGAAGCGGGCGACGGGATTTCGATTCCGGCGACCGACAGCTTCTTACGGGCAACTCCCCACAAACCAACCCGAAATAACGCCGACAACACTTTCACCAGAACTTCATTAACTTTGCACTTTGGCCACTTGTGAGGTTAACATTTGTTGAAAAACATATTGACCCGGGAGGGCTATGATTTCACTCAACTTGTGAATGTCACTTTGACCATTAGGATGGGAGTGTGGTGCTCAATTCACTGGTTAGCACAAATAGAAAGGGAGATAATTTTATTAGGCGTAGAAGTGATGTTTCTAGAGCGACAGACTAGGTTCTTATCATTTCAGTTTAGAGTTTGGATCTAATGGTCTCTAGTAGGTTCTATAGAGAGGGCACAATGGGTAATCTGGAAGTGAGAGGCTAGAATCTACTCAACACTACTACACTAGCTGAAACTAACTTTAGGCTAGTCAACGTTCTTTACAATCACTGAGAAGGGGAAAGGAATATGTATGCTCCTCTTTGTTACAATACCATATTTGATTTTTAAACATTCAAAATTTACACTAATTATCATCTCTATGCAATGGGAAATATTTTTTTTATAGCATTTGAAACTTTCTTTTATTTAAAATTAGTTTGCATTTACTTTCCGATAAGAATCAAATCCTGTATAAATTTAGTTTTTTTGTCTTTCTATTACAACATTTAACTCCTATAAGTTGTGTTTGAAGTTGATAATAGAAACCTTTCTAAGTTAATATTAAAAAGTTAGAACTTCCCCGTGGGATCGATGCTGAGGTTTTTAAAGAAAACTCTATATTACTTGAAACGATACATATACTTGCGTAGTACACCTAGTGTGAAAGCTGTTCTTTTATTTTCTAAATCATTTTATTTGTTCATACTAGCTGCTAAGTATAATTTGGGCAAAGTTTTTGATAATCTTTTGGAATATAGAAATTTGCGTAAATGCTGGTTGGGTCAATCATTTAGTCAAACATGATCTTGTAGATTTCCATTTTATATCATCTCTGTCCAAAATTGCTTAAACTCATCCTCTAAATCATATTTATATGTGTTAAATTATCTCTGTATTATCTTATTATTGTTGAAGCAATGCACTTTTGAATTGGCCTTCTTAGAGATATCCCATTGATATAAGCTATGACGAGTCAGAGGCAATGCAACTTTTATAACTTCTCCCATTATTTGATCTTGATTAGTGAATATTGTTATCATGTTTTTATCATTCATTATGCGAATGAAGGGTTTGAAAAGCCAAGCGAATGACTTAGGGTATGTTTGGGGCAGCTACAGCTTATCTTACTCATGCTGATTAGCAGCTTATCCTGATAAGTTACTGATCAGCAACTGATTCTGATAAGCTAGCTGGTTGTTTAGTTTGTGTGTTCAGAAAACAGCTGCAAAGTTTTGGTGTTCGGAGAACAACTGCTTTGCTGCTGTTTTAGGATAAATGACCATTCTGCCCCTGATCTGAATAAGCTGCTAGCTGTTTGGTTTGTGCAATGTTTTAAATTTATTGAGTTGCAAAAATTAATTTTTTTTTAAAAATGTAACCTAACATTAAAAGTAGATAGTAATAATATAGAAGGATAAAAAAAATAAAAAAAGGGTATATGACATTCCATGATCTTTTCATGTGACAAAAACCTGCAATGGTACTTTCATGTGACAAAAATTTGAAGTTTCAATGCGGCTAAAGATTGGAGAATGTCAAAGTGTTCCTTGGACCTCAAGCTCAAGATTGTGATATAGTAGACCAAAAATAAATTCACTCAAAGCAATTCAAAATGATTAGCACATAATTGAGTAAACAACTCATGTTACACTTAACTAAGATTCATAAAACAAAGGCTAAAGAATTGGGCTTGAGATAAATTCATGCAGCCAATCACCATATTTCCAATTATTTTTTACCAAAATTGCCATTGATGGAAACCTATATATCACTTGAATATAAAATTCAGTACCATCATGTATAACATGATGCCATGAAGCATTGCAACACATTAGTCATAACACTTTCAGACTTTTAAAAAAGCATGCTCTTGTTTCAAAGCATAGTTCTACTTGTTTAAATTTATGCTTCTAATTGGAACCAATAGAAATGCACTATCTACCTGACCCACATCCATGTAAATAAATGCACTGGAGTTTGGTCTCTAGCAAAACATGGTTGCAGCTAGAAGGCTACTTATCTTTCCGAGTCTAGCCCCTCATTCATACTATGAATTATTTGGTGGCAAAATGACACTAAAAAATGCATTTGGCACTTAGTTTAGTATAAAAAGAAAGACATCACATAAGAAGATAAAGGAATAGTTACTAAATCATCTTTCGATTTTGATAATCCTTTCTTCAGTCACAAATAGGTTATCATAAAAAGTATTCAGAACGTTGCCAAATAGCTAGTTCGAAATAAAAAAAAGTAGGACAAAAGCAATAGACCTCAACAAGGCGGAGTTGAATATTCTCATCCGCAAATAGTGAATCAGATAGGTTCTGCCCTCGCAAGCCTCTCATCCGTATCGCAAACTGCTTATCCTATTCCATCCGCGCGCTGACCCTCTTGATCTCTTCTGAAACATTTCCAAATCTTTGCAATTCCAGTAAACCCTACTAATGTCAAAGAATAAGGTCAAAATACTCATTAAAAACACAGACATTACTTACATTTACAACTCCACTGATAGATCCATTGGGAGGCCCCCTCGAATTGTCCAAAAAAGTAGCTACGGTAGTCCTAGGTCTTGGTCTAGTGGCAACTGCAACCGTGCCTGAGCGCCGATTTTGTAGCCGTTGTGCTGACCTGGACAAATTTCCGTGTGAGGGCAAGAAGTAAGGGCGAGAGAGTAGACGGGTGCACAAAAGGAAAAAAAATTATTGAACACTTCTTCAAAACGGGCCACAGAGTTTATCTCGCGATCGCGTCTATTAAACAAATAAAAATGGTACTTTTCGTTAATCTCCTTAAACGCACAAAACAAATAGACATACAACGTTTTCAAAATGTTGCCCACAGTTATAAGCTATCCCAAACGTGCCATTAGTGATCTCTTCTGATGAAAAAATAACTCAAAATAAAACATTTTACCGATGATGATTAATTCCAACAAATGTTGCACAAACGAAGTTATAGTTATCAGGTCGATAACTTGTATCAAATACCATTGGAATCATCTCCTACTTGAAACTCATTCACTCCCTCTCTTGAAGCTTCTCTTTGGAGTTGAGACACCACCCTGCTCCCCCGCGACATATTTTGCAGTGGATCAAAACCATTTTATCTCCCAGGGACCAAATGCACATCCAATTCAATTTCATCTACAGAGGGGACAATATACCTGGATTAAAACCATTTTATCTCTCAGGGACCAAATACGGGACCAAATACACATCCAATTCGATTTCATCTACAGAGAGGGCAATAGACCTGGATTAAAACTATTTTATCTCTCAAGGACCAAATACACATCCAATTCAATTTCATCTACAAAGAGGGTAATAAACCTGCAAATTGGCTTGCTAGACTTGGCAAGAACTCTAAGGAAATTTTTGTTTCTTCTGTCCTTCCCCTCCTCTTTTCTTTTTCGCTGAATGGGGATTTTCTTGATGTCCCCTTCATTAGAGCTGTAATCTGATTTGAGTAATAGCTGTTTGGTTTGTGCAATGTTTTAAATTTATTGAGATGCAAAAATTAATTTTTTTTTTAAAATGTAACCTAACATTAAAAGTAGATGGTAATAATATAGAAGGATAAAAAAATCAAAAAAGGGTATATGACATTCCATGATCTTTTCATGTGACAAAAACCTGCAATGGTACTTTCATGTGACAAAAATTTGAAGTTTCAATGCGGCTAAAGATTGGAGAATGTCAAAGTGTTCCTTGGACCTCAAGCTCAAGATTGTGATATAGTAGACCAAAAATAAATTCACTCAAAGCAATTCAAAATGATTAGCACATAATTGAGTAAACAACTCATGTTACACTTAACTAAGATTCATAAAACAAAGGCTAAAGAATTGGGCTTGAGATAAATTCATGCAGCCAATCACCATATTTCCAATTATTTTTTACCAAAATTGCCATTGATGGAAACCTATATATCACTTGAATATAAAATTCAGTACCATCATGTATAACATGATGCCATGAAGCATTGCAACACATTAGTCATAACACTTTCAGACTTTTAAAAAAGCATGCTCTTGTTTCAAAGCATAGTTCTACTTGTTTAAATTTATGCTTCTAATTGGAACCAATAGAAATGCACTATCTACCTGACCCACATCCATGTAAATAAATGCACTGGAGTTTGGTCTCTAGCAAAACATGGTTGCAGCTAGAAGGCTACTTATCTTTCCGAGTCTAGCCCCTCATTCATACTATGAATTATTTGGTGGCAAAATGACACTAAAAAATGCATTTGGCACTTAGTTTAGTATAAAAAGAAAGACATCACATAAGAAGATAAAGGAATAGTTACTAAATCATCTTTCGATTTTGATAATCCTTTCTTCAGTCACAAATAGGTTATCATAAAAAGTATTCAGAACGTTGCCAAATAGCTAGTTCGAAATAAAAAAAAGTAGGACAAAAGCAATAGACCTCAACAAGGCGGAGTTGAATATTCTCATCCGCAAATAGTGAATCAGATAGGTTCTGCCCTCGCAAGCCTCTCATCCGTATCGCAAACTGCTTATCCTATTCCATCCGCGCGCTGACCCTCTTGATCTCTTCTGAAACATTTCCAAATCTTTGCAATTCCAGTAAACCCTACTAATGTCAAAGAATAAGGTCAAAATACTCATTAAAAACACAGACATTACTTACATTTACAACTCCACTGATAGATCCATTGGGAGGCCCCCTCGAATTGTCCAAAAAAGTAGCTACGGTAGTCCTAGGTCTTGGTCTAGTGGCAACTGCAACCGTGCCTGAGCGCCGATTTTGTAGCCGTTGTGCTGACCTGGACAAATTTCCGTGTGAGGGCAAGAAGTAAGGGCGAGAGAGTAGACGGGTGCACAAAAGGAAAAAAAAATTATTGAACACTTCTTCAAAACGGGCCACAGAGTTTATCTCGCGATCGCGTCTATTAAACAAATAAAAATGGTACTTTTCGTTAATCTCCTTAAACGCACAAAACAAATAGACATACAACGTTTTCAAAATGTTGCCCACAGTTATAAGCTATCCCAAACGTGCCATTAGTGATCTCTTCTGATGAAAAAATAACTCAAAATAAAACATTTTACCGATGATGATTAATTCCAACAAATGTTGCACAAACGAAGTTATAGTTATCAGGTCGATAACTTGTATCAAATACCATTGGAATCATCTATATAGTTTATATAATATTCAAAATAATGTTTATTATCAGATCTCTTGATGCATGCCAAACAAAGACCGATTTAGATACAAGCGAGCTTATCTAAATTATCTCGACAATTTGAACTTATCTGTGCCCTGTCATGAAATTAAGCTCTCATACATTTTTTTTTTAATAAAAATGATATATTTATGCTTTTTTGTTGTTGTATATTACTTTGATTATTTTTAATTCATATAGAAGAAATTTTCCAATTGAAAAATGGTATTTTTGTAAATGAGAAAACGAAGTCCACTAAAAAGTCAAAAACCAGAGAAAAATATTCCATGTTCCTCCGCTCGATATTTACTAGCTCTCCATTCCCCGTTTACAGCAAACCTATCATCACTCTCTTCTTGACAAACCGCCGCCGCTTCCCCCATCTGTTCTCCCCCTACGCCACCGTAAAACCTCAGATGGATGCCGGCGATGCCTCCGAGGACACTTTGCGCGGCATCCTAGCGGAGAAGCAGGCCTCCGTTGATTTACAGGCTGACATCGTGCGGAAGCTCAAGGCGGAAGCGGCCGCGCCGGTGGACATTGAGGCTGCCATCGAGTCACTCAAGGCCCTCAAGATGGAGGTCTCAGCCGTTGCTAAACATCTCCAGGCTATTGTCAGCAGCAGTGCTGGCGTCTCCGGCGATCGCGAGGCTTTCCGCCAAGTGGTCGTGAATACGCTGGAGCGGAGACTCTTCTATATACCCTCTTTCAAGATCTACCGAGGCGTCGCTGGCCTCTATGACTACGGCCCTCCTGGGTGTGCCATTAAGTCCAATGTCCTCGCCTTTTGGCGCCAGGTGGAGCACTTGAATCCTAGTTTGAGTTCGTTTGGTTTGGGAAATTCACATATTAAGCAGATCCGATGGTCTTTGATCTCAATTATAGCAGTGATTACTCTTATTTCGTCTGAGCTTCGCGAAGAGGCAATAATCAAAATTGGTTCCTGCAAAACAACAAAAATTAAAAAATAATAATAATAAAAAGAGATCAAAATATGCAAACTTTCCGTGGCAGAAGTTTTTTATTGTTTTCGATGCAAATTTTTGTTTTTTTTATTCTTGTGGGAAACTTCAGTTGAACTTTCTCCTTCTGCTTTATAGCATTTTGTTTTGGAGGAGAACATGCTCGAGGTGGACTGCCCTTGCGTTACGCCAGAGGTAGTCCTGAAGGCATCGGGGCACGTAGAGAAGTTCACGGACTTAATGGTGAAGGATGAAAAGACAGGATCGTGCTATCGGGCTGATCATTTGCTCAAAGACTTTTGCAAGGAGAAACTAGAGAAAGATTCCACACTTTCATCTGTGAAGGTAGCTGAATTGAAGCATGTTTTGGCTGTTTTGGACGACTTGTCTGCCGAGGAACTGGGTGCAAAGCTGAAGGAGTATGATATCACCGCTCCTGATACCAAGAGCCCTCTCTCTGATCCTTACCCCTTTAATCTCATGTTTCAAACTTCGATTGGTCCATCCGGTTTGAGCCCTGGGTAAGACATAATTAGTTCATTGGTGAAGAGATGTTTTGAATCTCCCTTTAGCGCCTGTTAACTTGACTATGACGGCTTTTCCACTGTAGGTATATGAGACCAGAGACGGCACAGGGCATCTTTGTTAATTTTAAGGATCTGTATTATTACAATGGCAATAGACTTCCATTTGCAGCAGCTCAGATTGGACAGGCCTTCCGAAATGAGGTTTACATTTCTGCTCTCTCTCTCTCTCTCTCTCTCTCTCGATATATATATGTATATATAGACACACACACATAGATACATAGATATATGAGTACATACATATTTATCCTCTTTGTATGCGGCCCACTCCACCTCCCCCAATAATAAAAAATAAGAGTAAAGGAGAACATAAATAAAATTTCTATCTTTACATCTTGAAATGTCACAACTTACCAGCCATACATGGTTGTTTGGGCATCAAAGAGATAAAAAGGCTCTTATAGCATTGTCATATTAATATTAATAGTAGCATCGAGTTTGGACCTTCTTTGTTGCTTGGATAATTTAGGCACATGCCTTGTGGTGTATGCGTTTGTTTGTTTTTAAATGTATTTATATGAAGAATTGACTAATACTGTGTTACAAGCTCATCGGAATTCTAAGCTTTTTGTAACATACCTTAAAGATGAATGACTTGGTCGATTTACAAATTATTTATATTAGATGAGTTGACATTAAAAATCATTACTATTAACATGATTTAAATTGAGCAATATGAGGCCTGTTTCAATGTTTTTTCTGAAAGATTCACAATGGGACTTTAGCCTCATAATTTTAGGTCCACTTCAAGGTGGCTATGATGAGGCATATGCAATTTAATCTAGGCTCTTCATGAAATAAATGTAAGTACATGAATCCTGATAAATATTCATTATATAACTATATAATACACATCTCAGATTACAATTGAAATTATTACTATCAACTTAGACATTATTTTAAGATTTAAGTAATATTTTTATTAATTAATATTTTGAAGATGATTGAGATTTAAGATGAGGAGGAATAAAGAACATCCATACAATTGAGAGCAAGATAAGAGACAAAGTGAATATTTTATGCTGATGATTTTAATGAGGGTCCACTTAGGGTTCATTAAGTGGTAAAAATGGAGATTTTTCACTTTAGAAATTAACCTTAATGACTTTTATTTTATTAATTTGATAGATGGCAGTAGGAGTGTGAGGGAATTTAATTGTATTTAACCTATTTTGAATTGTTATATTATATATATTTTTAAATGTTTGTATAACCTTTATTATTTTATTATTTCATATTTTAAGGTTAATATGTTTTTTCATAGTTTAAATAATTCAATACTTATACCATCCTTGGATGCTAAATATTTTACATTATGATCTATTTATAGGTTAGAATGTTAATATGTTACTTTTGACTACATATTTTAAACTTAATGTAATATTTTTTATTTTACAATTTATCGATTTTGGGCTTATGTCTCAAAATGCCTCGAGCCTCGCAACATGAGTAAAAAAAACGTCTCAATTCTCTATTGCACAATTTTAACTTTTGCCCATTGATAAATATACGATGAATTTGAATCCAAGAATATCTTTCAAAATTTCTACCACAATAAGAATCATGATCTCGTTATTTCATCAAATCAGTAACAATGTAACATTAATCACTTTTTTGTAGTGTGTGATGCATACAAATAACATCTCTTTCATCTAAGTTGCATAAATCATAACCTTAAAAACTACAAAATCAATAAAAATTTGCAAGAATGGACTCACCCGATAAACCATTTTTCCCAAAGAATTATAGCATGCAAGATTTATACTGAAAGTCATGAATATCTTAATAACTTTGTTGTTAACAATTACAATTTAACTCAATTGAATCATTTTTATTTTCTTGTCTTTAGCTTTAATCAAGCGCTGCATTTATTTTTGTCTTTAGCTAAAACAATATTATCAATAAGAATAAGCTCCTCCTCATCTCTTGGTTCTTCTATTGGCCTATCTTTTGATGAAGAATTAACATGTCTGGATAATGATTGTATTGCCTGGATTTTATAGAAGTGAGTACGAAGTTGGTCATTGGCTTGCTCTACCATATAGACCACCTCTACTTTCACAGCGTCTTCAGCTTTGATGTATTCTTGCACTCTAATTTCTAAGCGACACTTCAAATGAACGCCATGTTCAAGGTGTGGTACAAACAGTTCCTCAGTTAGAGCACTTTGATTGAGATTGGTTTCTTCCTCAGAAAGAGTTGTTTGACTATGGGATCCCTTGGAAGATTCTCTTAAGTGTTGACCACCGTGATGTTCATCAACTTGAGGCTTCTTCTTCATAACTCATGCTTAATTGATCTTGTTAATGGTGAATTTCAGGGAGTTCACACCAGATGCGCCTCTGCTTTCATCAATAAAATTTTCATTCTCATGGAGCCTTGGCCTCTACATTATGTTTGCCCTTTCACCGTGATTTTTTGACGATGTATTCTTAAACACTTTGTCTGGGTGCTTGACCCAATATTCAATCAGCGGGACATGCTTGGCTGATTTGCAATGATAATTGATAATAATCTTTTAGTTGGACTTTTGTTTGCCCTAGCTACAAGAAGTCTTTCATATATATTTTTTTCATTGAATCCCTTTTGCAACTTCTAGGCCGTTTGTACTCGGGCAAACAAGGTATCAGACTTTTTATTTTCCCTCAAAATGAAGTTGGCTTCATTGATTCTAGAAGGACTGCTTTATATCGCCAGTAGAGCTGTTCTCCTCCACATATTTCAGATTTCAAATTGTAGAACAGAGGCACTGATAGGTGTTAGAGAAGCCTTCTATCCAATAATAATTTTTTTCATAGTCGGGGGTTTAGCAGGAGTCACTCTCTCTTTGACTGAGACCCCCTTTCTAGGAGCCTCGATGGTATCAAGAGCAACACAATCCTGGTCCACGCATATGTTGGTTTGCACGACGTTCAGATGAAATGACAGATTGAGGTATCATAGGATGACCTCGAGAAGACATGTCACAAATATATACGACAATAGCAGTAGCGACTTCAGTAGAAATTTTCATACCATTTAAGTGGATTGTGGCACTAGTATTGCCGGTGCTGATTACAACATTGGTCGTGCGAATGGTGGCAATATGTCCAAGCTTTACTACAAATAAAATTTTTTGAAGATTCATCCTGCATAAATGAAAGATGTCTATTAGTAATTAATATTTAGTATTGCATCTCCACATTTTCAAAATACATCCAAAAAATAACATAAATATTGATAAGAATTGATTAACAAACTCAAACATGAAATTGTACTAAATAAGAGTTATAAATCATACTGGCAACCTTTTTAGATATCAAATTTTAACTTTATTATGGCCTTTTGCTGCTACTATAGCTCAATTATGGTTAGCCAAAGATGAAAAGAGAAACCTTCCCCAGCTGAGTCTTCAAAAATCTATGGGTTTCGAAAATTCCAACACCTTGGACTCTTGCATGTTTGTGTTAAGAGAGCTTTAAGGGTTAAATATTCCGAAGATAGATGAGATTGTAAATAAGATGCTATCCAGAGATTTTACCATTATTTTGCAAGGACTTTTTGATTTGGGATTTGATATTTTTCATAGGCGCAAACTCATTGGTTAATTACCCCTCCTGATAACTGAAGAGCACATTCAGTTAAAGCTAGCCATTTAACATTGAATATTCAAGATATAGTAGAAGGAGACATACGGTTTGATTTGTAAAATTTATCACTTAGAGCTTAAAGCAAATGATGGAGGGGAATGATGATGAACCCGATCAAGATCCCATGATTCTGGAATCCCAAGTTATCTGATCCTTGTTCTACGTGGTTAGAGGACATAGTCAACCAATTATTACTGAAGGATTTTTGTCTGCAACTATGAGTTGCGTTGTCCAAGTGACTCTTGTAGATATGGGGTGAATGTTTGTCTAAGAAGACAAATGTAAGTCGATCTTAGTTAACAAAGGGCTGTGTCAATCAGATGCACTCTTATAGTTCACAACTCAAAGGATAGAAAGTCGTTGGGAACATATCGATTGCGGCCGTGACTATAATCCGTAATATAATGGTGTCATTTGACAACAACCATCCGATCAGAGGGCTCTGATTGTAATCTCCATTTTGTGAAGCATTTAGACCAAATCACAGAAATATGATTTGATTTTTGTCCTTACTGGCATGAGATTATATTGAGTGTGAATACAGTGATACACTACATTTGACTTTCACTCTTTGTGAACTATTGCGGAAGGTGGATTGAGTTTACTTTAACTTTTTAGGTGAATAATTTTACTAGAGTTGTTACTTGTGTTCGAACAGGAGGATTGACCAAGAATTTTCCTATTTTAGTTGGATTACATCAGGGATCGGCTCTAAGTTCATATCTTTTTGCCTTAGTTATGGATGCTCTTACTGGACTTTTACAGAAGATCGTACTTTGGTGTATTCTTTTCATTGATGATATCCTTTTTGTGGATACGACTAGAGAATGAGTCCAAAATAAACTTGAATTATGGAGATCTATATTGGAGTCTAAAGTTTTTTGTTTAAATAGATCTACAACTGAATACATGAAATGTAATTTTAGTAGTAGTAGCTCTAGTGACAGAGTTGTAATTACGAGCGATCAAACAAGTAAAAGGTGTAAATATTTTAGATATCTTAGGTCTATTGTTCAAAGTGATGGTGATATAGATAAGTATGTTATTAGTAGAATTCAAGTTGGTTGGTTGAAGTGGAGGGATGCACCAAACCTATTATGTGATAGAAAAGTACTGCTTAGACTTAAAAAAAAATTTTATAAGATGGTGGTGAGACATGCAATGCTCTATGATGCAGAATGTTGGCCTTTAGTAGAGAAGCATAAAACAAAGTTAAGTGTTGCTGAGATGAGAATGCTCAGACGGATGAGTGGTTTGACACTTAGAGACAAAATGCGAAATGAATATATCTGTGATAGGATTGGTGTAGCTCCAGTGGTGAACAAGATTAGAGAGAGTCGTTTTAGATGGTTTTGTCATATTAAACATCTGGTATCTGGTGATCCAGTTAGGAAAGTAGATGTTTTAGATTTGACTTTTCCTAAGAAAGGCGGAGGTAAACCTTAAATGACTTGGGCATATTGTATAAAAATGATCTTAACATATTAGAATTAAATGAAAATATGACAATCATTATGATGTAGTGGAGAAAAACATTTCAGTAGCTGACTCCACTTAGTCGGATAAAGGCTTGTTGTTGTTGTTTTTTTGGGTTGCTTAATTTGAAAACTTGATTTAAAAAAAATTGATCACTCCATTTTAAATCTTTTATTAACTCAGTCATCATCGAGAATGTGGACAGTTAAAACATTTATGTTTAAGATTCATTTGAAACTTGGCTGTATAGGATCTTTAGAGTATGTCATGTTGACTCCAATCCTTACAAGGAGGAGGAGCAGAATCAGACTAGGTGATTTGGATTTACAAATTTTTATATATGTGATTTAGACATTATTTGAAACTCACTAGACTCGTTAACTTTCGTTCTTAAGAGTGGACGATCAGACTAGCTGATTGGGATTTACAATCTTATTCTATTGACAATGACAAGGCAACTCGATTGATTGATTTTCAAAAATGAACTATTTGAGTGTAAGCACAACATAGAGATTCAGACGTGCTAATGAGAGGGAGCCATTATGAAGCCTGTCGTGTGGCTTATTTATTTCGAATAGGAGCGGTCTCGGTGCAAATGGTTATGGGTCTACTGGCGCGGCAATAGTAATGGAATGATTTATTTTTATTAATTTTTTTTACTTTAGTTCCTTAAAATATTTAATGGTCAACATGTAGCAATCTGTGACTTAAAAATGAAAGCTGTCCTACTTCTTAAAATGCTATAATTAATCAAGTGTTAGGAAACTCATAATTCTTTAACCTGCGCTTTTTATCCTTTAAAATTAATGAGCTTAGGCGTGTACTTTGCAATAAGAGAACTTTCTAATATGTATCTTACTAACTTTTTTCTGGACAGATTTTTTATTTTGATTCTGGCTTCTAGTACTTTGCATGAATTTGACCTATTCAATGGCAAGTTGATTTAGTTTGTCTAGAGAAGTTGGCACGAACCTGGCTACTTTTAATACAGTGCCAGAAAAAAGGCCTGCTCAAGATGATATGCCAAGTTTAGGTGGTCAAATTCAAAATGTACTTGGTTGGCTAATAATGCCCAACATTGTGACAACAATTTTGATGGAGTCCCAAACTCTTTTGTAGCTTCTTGATGGTTGACGAAAAGAAGCCTTGGCCAACTTTATGTAGGAAAATTAGAACTCCTAAAATGTTTTTCAGTTGATGACTCATTTTAATTTTAATCAAACAACGAATTAAGTTTAACTTGTTTTAATCCTCACAATAGCTAAAGACTCAACCAGAATAAAAACTATCTAGCCTTGTGATATGTTCCTAAGCATCTGTCGATTGCCTTTCCATTTAATTTATTTTGTTCATGGTCTTCTCTATAAAAAAAAAATTCATCATAATTTTTACTATTTACCATATAGTGTGCAAGTAGGGGAGCCTTCCTTAGACATTTAGGAGAGAATATTGTTCTATAATTACTCAATTGTTTAAAGTCATGAAAATATCATGGATCTTAACAATTTAGCCCCACCTTGAACAAAAAATGTTTTTTTGGAATATAAGGCTGGTCTTAATTGTCATGTTGGAGTTGTAATTGTTTTTAAATTTATCTTTTGTTTCCTTTGACTTCGCTACATCTGTTGCTTTGTGCTGCGGGAGGCCTAAATCCCAACTTCTGTTGTTCCAGACTCTCAATGAAAGCAAAACTATCTTAATCATTATTAATGTCCAAATATTCAGTGTATGACCTTCTGACTAGTCTGCATAGAACTAATTTGTTCACTTCTCTCTCTTCAATTATTTTCATATATAAGATTTCGACGTTTTAATTTCTTTTTGATAGTATTAGGTACAAGCATTGGCATTTACATTATTGTCAGGCTGCTGGCCGAGCTCATCCCACATTATATTTCTAACATTATCCCTTTTGTAGTTCTCTTGCATCTTTTTGATTTATGTTTTCAAATGTTTCTTGGTAGAGTTATGTGCCTAGCACTGATAGTTCACATCATTTACTAGGCAGCCAGTGCAGTAGATTTGACTATTAGAAACCACACCTCTTTTCAGTGTTAGTTAAGGCTACATACATCAACCCCGCCGTGCCTACATTGCGTGGCACTTATGTATTAGGTCATATTTATATATTTTTTTCTTTTTTTTTTTCTAATAGCCGATTGTGCTAGCCTAGCATTTTAAATTTATTTCACAAGTTTTCATATCCAATGTACATGATTTCATCTAAGTTGATCTAATTTTGGATGAATACGAGAAACAGCTTTTATTCACCATTACTTGCTACCAGTTTCTCTAGATGACAAGGCACCATGTCTCTTCTGCATTGTTCCCTCATTTTTTTTTGTCCTAGTTTGTTGTCGTTTTCCTTAACATCTATAATCATATTTTGGAAAATGAATTGCTAGATGAATTTCATAAATGAGAATAACGATTTCTTAGTGCTGGTAGAAGATGCATTTTGAAACCAATTTCTTATGGCTTCAAAAAGGTTTAAAACCAACAAAAATTACTATATGCTTAGCCATTGAAGGTTTTGGTTTGCACAGTTCGATTAGATGCTAGGCAACCTTTAATTAAAATAAATCATACCATTCTAACTTATCAAATTTGAAACCAAACCAAACTTCTATTTTTAAAAATCAAACCAATCCAAATTATGTTGTTAGGTTTGGTTTCAGTTTGGTTTTTGATATAAGAGATTAAATTTTAAAGAAGTAATTTTATGTTTTTAGTTAAATTCTATTTAATTCATTTTGGTTTTAAACATTTTTCAATGATTTGGTATGATTTTATTTGGTATAATTTTTCTAAGGTTTTATTTGGGGTAGCTACAGCGGTTTGAAGAAGTAGCTTCTTTGAACTTACTGCAGAAGAAGTTGTTGTTCAGAAAGATGTGGTGTAGTTACAAATGCATTTTAATTTT
The DNA here is from genome assembly GCF_001263595.1 of Phalaenopsis equestris. Classification (NCBI taxonomy): domain Eukaryota; kingdom Viridiplantae; phylum Streptophyta; class Magnoliopsida; order Asparagales; family Orchidaceae; genus Phalaenopsis; species Phalaenopsis equestris. The sequence goes on along the minus strand of NW_018164960.1, from coordinate 322,015 downwards.
AAAAAGTTAGACTGCAGTTTTCTGTCAACCACCACACTTTAACATTTTAAATTGAAAGAAACAGCTTTCTATCATAGAAATTTCTGGAAAGCAACAAGAAAGCAATTACCCAAATAAAGTTGTGGTGGCGGTCTGAAAATTAATGCAGATAGAAAGCTGTCCTAAACGAACACTAAAGTTATAGATTTTTAAATGATATTTCTCTCAAAGAAAAAGGCCTGGAAAAACAGTCGGAACTATATTTTATGAAATCTCACTAAAGGATCTATTTGTCAGTGAAATTGAGTATTCTAGTGTAAAAGAATATATGATAAAAAAATTGAGTGTAAGTGAACCTGCTAGCTAAATAATTGGAGGCTGTGATTTTATTATACCATCTATCAAGGTTTTGAAACTAGTCTGAACATTGATTCAGAAGGAGAAGCTCATGCTTTAAAGGTTTAACTAAGGTTGACTGTATGACGAATCGTTTACAAAAGGCATATGTTTTTAAGTTGTGCCTGTGCACAATAAGTATATGGAGGCTTACGCGTCATTTCCACTATTAAGGTTTATGCCTATTTGCATTGAGGCATATGCCTTGAGACTTTTGGGGCACACCTCAATGAGATTACATAAAGAATTGTTTTTTTTATTATAGTATAGTTTTAATATTTATTTTAATATATTATGCTTATATATCTAATGCATTGCCCAATGTTGCCAGTTGATCTAAATATAATTTCTTGGTTTAAAACAAACATTTGATTTTGAGATTACGAGATCTACTGCCGAGAGGGAGATGTTTATAGGAGTGAGATTGGGACACTATATTTCGGTGTGAGAGCCAGAGTTCTTCGAGCTGAGTGCGAGAGATAGAAGTTGATCCAGAGTCTCTATTTATGTGAAGTTTTAATTATTTTTATTTTCTTATAACACTATCATTCTTTATGATTGCTATTATTAAGTTAAAATATGGTTTATTTTTATTATGGTTATTGTCATTTTGTTCTTATAGTACATACATATCTTTGTTTTTTTCTTAGGCTTCTTTCATTTGTTGATATTGTATTAAATTTTTTTTATATAACTTTATTTTTTGTTTAAAAATCAAAACATTTGCTTTCCCCAGAAGAAACATGTCATTTTTCTTTATTGTGACAATATTTTACAAGTTATCCTTAATTTTGTTAATTTTTATTTTATTTTATTTTATTTTATTTTAAGGCTTACATTTCGCCTTGCTAGTCTGCTTTTCAAATCTTAAGTTTATGTAATAAATATTTAAACTACTTAAATATGACTTAAATAATATAGGAATGTTTTAAAAAATAAAGATCTACCTTGCGAAACATAGTTCCTACCTAAAATATTTTTTAGAATATTAAGTTTAAGCACATTAAATATTTAAGTGACTGCTAGATTGCTTTCTTTTTTTTACAAGATTTGGGACTAGCTTATATAAGATCTATGTATTTTATGCAATACACAAGAAGTAAACATCCAAAATTTTTAAAAGTTCACATGCTAATTTTATTGGATACCAAAATTAGGTGTAAATGAGGAGAAAATAATTCAGTCAGAATGAAGGTCAACATCTCTTTCTAACTTGTGGAACACTTAAATGCAAACATTAAAGTGCATTACAGGTAAATATGCTGATGCACTTGCCATGACAAAAACTATGATATAAACTAATATTATTTGAGTAGGAAGCAAGAATTTCGACTGTGGGATCAAGAAACTGTGAGTGCTGAACCAGCGGCACTGATAAATCTACCAAAATCAAATCATCAGAGCTATTGAAGGGCGAGGCTGTGACTACTGGATCAATATTTAGAGGTGGCGAAGTTGAGACTTTATGAAAACTCGAGTTAGGGTTTTCTTACTTCAAAAATTTTAATCCTTTATTCATTCTAGATTTTTAAATATCAAAATTAAATTTTAACTGTTTGATGAAACATAAACAATGATGCTTTGATCTTGATGAGAATTAGGCTGCTCAATGTAGCCTCTATTGGTTTACTATTCCTCATTTGACATCATCTCTAACTATTTTGATTCTGGACCTTTTTTTGGTGGTTCCGTTAGTAGATTTGGCTGTCTGAGGCACTGTTTCAGGTTTGAACTGCATAAACCAGCTGGTCAAATCCGGTTTGATGTTTTAATTGTTGCTATTTGTTAGATGGAATTACTTGATTAGCGTTTAGAAATGTAATTTTTTTTATTGTGATTAATTGGTTAAATTTGGTTTATTTTGGTTTTATATGCTATCAAATTAAATGAAAGCAAATAAATCGGTTTAGACAAAATGTGAAACTTTAATGAAGTCAAATTTTAACTGATCCAAACTAAAAAGATTGATTTAGCTGCATTTTTTGCCCACAAACAAAAATTGTGACAATAAAAAGCATACTGGAAATGTTTTTGGTATTTTGCATCAGAGGTTTTACTTAGAGGCCGTGGCATATACTTAGGCATTTATACTGTGGTAGTTTGAATTGTTTTTCTCAACAAATAAATCATATTTGCACCAGATTTCACCAAGGCAAGGCCTGCTGAGAGTTCGTGAGTTCACATTGGCAGAGATTGAGCATTTTGTGGATCCTGAAGACAAATCCCATCCTAAGTTTGTTGATGTGGCTGACATAGAGTTCCTGATGTTTCCAAGGGAACTGCAAATGACAGGCGAATCAGCAAAACCAATGGTTATTGGAGAAGCTGTTAGGAAGGTTTGTTTGTTATGTTATTTCTTGTCATTATTTGCTGCAATGTTGTTCTTGGTTTTCAATCATTCTTTTTACAGTTTATCTGTATCATCTAATATCTTTATTGCTTTACCTGTAGGGAACCGTCAACAATGAGACTCTCGGTTACTTTATTGGGAGAGTATACCTCTTCCTGACCCGCCTTGGTATCGACAAAGAACGCCTTCGTTTTCGGCAGCATTTACCAAATGAGATGGCTCACTATGCTGCAGACTGTTGGGATGCTGAGATAGAGTGTTCGTATGGATGGATTGAATGTGTTGGAATTGCAGATAGATCCGCCTATGATTTACGTGCTCATACGGTAGGCTCACAAATTATTTAACGAAAAGCATAAAAATGTTAGGATTTCTATCTCTTCTAGAAGAAGGTTGAAATGGTGAAAAGGATTTGAAGTGAGAGCTGTTTGTAAAATATGCCTGCAATAAAAAACAAAAGAGGAAACTTTGTATTTCACTCGGACGTTGTATCGAAGTGATCTTTTTTATTTTATTTGTTTTCCTATGTTTTAAATATTCTTTTTGTGAGGGGGCTCCTTTCCGATCAATTATTTATTTTTTCTTTTCTAGCATTTCTGCTGAAAAAGTGGATGTTGTATACTAAGTTTTTGTGCAAATTAAATTTATTTTAACAGGACAAAAGTGGTGTTCCGCTGGTTGCTCATGAGAAGTATCCAGAACCCAGAGAAGTTGAGGTGAGTTATTTTTACTTTTCTCCTTTTCCTTGCCTAGCACAACTAGCGGTCACTCTTCCTACATTATAGTCTCTTAGTTTATTGAAGTAAGCGCTCGCTTGATTTACAGATGATTATTCTTGTCATTGAGATTATTGTTATATTATGAATTCAGAAGCTAGTGATTACTCCATCAAAGAAAGAGTTGGGCCTTGCATTCAAGGGCAACCAAAAGATGGTCGTTGAAGCATTAGAGGTAAGCTATTGAATTGCTGCATATTTTTAACCACAAGTTCTGCGGCAACACTAATCTGCTTCTGGGCCAAAATAGTTTTTAGTTTATTTCTTGCTTTATGAACAGGCCCTGAACCATGCAGAAGCTTTAGAAATAAAAGCTGCGCTTGAATCTAAAGGAGAAGTAGAATTTGAAGTTTGCACTCTGGGCAAATCAGTCATTATAAAGAAAAACATGGTCTCAATCAGCATCGAAAAGAAAAAGGAGCACCAGCGGGTCTTTACTCCATCTGTTATCGAGCCTTCCTTTGGTATCGGACGGATTATTTACTGCCTCTTTGAGCATTCCTTCTATACAAGGCCAAGCAAGTCGGAAGACGAGCAACTGAATGTGTTCAGATTTCCTCCTCTCGTAGCTCCTATCAAATGCACTGTTTTTCCTCTGATCAAGAGCCAGCAGTTCGATGAGGTGGCCAAAGTCATTGCGAGATCCCTGAGGTCTGCTGGGATATCTCATATTATTGACATCACTGGTATGTTTACAAGTAGCTTTTCAAAATTAAACAATGTTTGTTCCTCTACTATCCTATTCTGGTGTAGTGTTTGGCTGTCAACTTCCACCCTTGGATATTTTTATGGAAGATTGACATACGCCCCAATCAATTCCTATATATTTATGTATCTAACACCTAAACTTCAATTTTTACATTCATACCACCTTACCTATGCATGAAATATGTATTTCACCTTTTTTCAAGTTAAAATGGTGGCATTTTTTATGAGATAGGTAGAATTGGATGGTATGTATGTAAATGCCACATTCTACATTCATATGTGATTCTGACGGAGATTTAGGGGCAGCTTGTTCTCAGTCCTTCTTTGTACCGTAGGCACATCGATAGGGAAGCGCTATGCAAGGACGGATGAGATTGGTGTTCCTTTCGCAATCACCGTCGACTCCACTTCAAGTGTGACAATACGCGAGAGAGATAGCAAGGAGCAAATTCGTGTGAGAATTGATGAAGTGGCTTCTGTGGTGAAGGAAGTTACAGATGGTCAAAGCACCTGGGCTGATATCATGTGGAGATTCCCAACCCATTCTGCATCACATGTTGATGAGTGAAGGTTCAGGTCAGTCCCTCAGCAGTCGATACTTCTAAAATTTAGTGACTAAACATAATTTCATTTTGTTGCTGTTGTACCGAAACTAGCCGCCATTTTTGCCAGATGGCATGATTAAGTTTTGACATTTGGTGCATTTTAGCAGAAGAATTTTTTGTTTTTTTCTGTTTTTGGTTTTGGGTTCTCTGCATTTATGAGATATCTTTAATTTATTAGTATTTTGTTATGGTTATTCATAAAAAAATCATATTCTAACATGCAATTGAAGAACTTTGAATGCCCTTTGGGAAATCTTTTTCTGGGATCTATGCATTTTCATTATCCATTTTCTCAGTTTTCCAAGCCATCTTATTTCTTGTTGGAAAGTTTGTTTTTTTCTCATGGTTCTTTCTATACTTTGACTGCTTTGTGTCTATTACGAATTTTATGGAACAATAACTTTTTCCGTCCAAAATTCAAGTGATCTTGAAAATGTAGAGGGCGGAATCTCTTTTTTAAATCAAATAGACCTCTGCATATTATATTATGATTGGGCTGAAATTTTCTTTCTTTTTGGATACTACAATATGCATTTTATTTTATTTTTCTATTTAGCTGGTTATTTATTTTTTATTTTGAGCGAATTTAGCAGTAAACTCTAACATATTTGAATACATATAGAATACATTGAAGATACTATCTTTGTGGTCGGAGAGCTTGAGCTAGCCAAGGCATGGCAAGTGTCTGGCTCGTTGAAAAAATACTATTGTTCATGTTTGGCTCGTGAACATTCTATTTGTATTTGATTCATTAATTTTTAATTATGTGTTTGGCTCAAAATATGAATAGAAAAATATTTTAAATATGAAAATTTTAAATTAATTATAAATTAAATTTTGGGTGAAAAATCTTTGCTTAAACAAATTTCTTAGATGTAAAATGTTATTATTATCTTATACATTTAGGAGATTACAGTTACATCATCAAATGTGTATTAGATTTTTTTGAAGGCAAATTGTGTATTTATTTTTGAAAAAAAAAAGAAAATAAATTTACTATCACAAATGAATAAGTATTACATAAAAATGTACTGCTTCATTAAAATTGATCACAATTACAATTTACAAATCATGTCTCAAAAAATAAGTTATTACAACATAGAAATTTATTGGCATCTAAAAAAAAGAAGAAAATTCAACAAGTTTTCAAAAATTTCTCTTATTTTTGTGCAATCTATAATTCGATTAAGTGAAAATCTTGCACAACTATATTCTTATCATATCCATGCCACAAAAGAAATAACATATCCATGCCAAATCTGTCATTAGAAAAATTATATACACTTGCATAACAACAAAAATATCATAATAAAAAGGAAGAGCTCGTAAAACCTGCATACAAAACTTAAATGTGTTCTCGGTTCTTTTTTGAGACCCAGAGTCGTCAGATTAGTTTTTTTCCATTTTTTTGAAGACTTAGAGTGTTAGCTTGTCTATTTATATGTCATCTTATAATTTCTTTATTCGAATATATCTCTCTTTAGAATCATACCAATGATTCAAAGAGAACAGAACAAGAAGAAGGATATACAACGACAAATAGGAAAATAAATAAAAAGAAACAAGCAGAAGACTTATATATGAGTAATGCTCGTGTGATGAGTCGAGAATATACGTTCGAACATGATCAGATCGAAATACCTTGAAGCCCAAATCCATGAAGAAAATCCCTGCATAACCACCTGTAATCAAAGAACCAATAATAATATTTTTGTTCTGGCGTCAAGAGTCTCCCAGAGGAATGCATCTCTCTAGTTAATTACATTCTGGGGGATATTCAAGAATACTCTTCATAAAACGAGTTTCACTTATATTATCATGAACATGGGGAATAGACAATCAAAGGAAGGTTATTTCATATTGGAGAATCTCAATGCTTTCAAAACTCTCGCTAAGCCACAAGACAGAGAATGGGTCTCTCACATGCCAAATGAGTAGCGACTTGACGACATTAGAACCTACGAAATAACCAAAATCATCTCGATAGTGATATCCCTATACGTCAGTCATAAGAGCAGAGGTTAAATCACTGCATCCCAAATGGGCGACAGAACATCAATAATTAGGTCATCGAGGTGATATCAACGAAGTCAAATGCTCAAAGGGCCTTATTAAGAGGAAGGGTAGAGTAATCCTAAAAGGTAGTGGTAGTCGGGTTCGGGTACCACAGACCCGTCATCCAAAGCTACTGGGACCCTAAATCCATCTGATCGTGCAGGTAGTTAACCAAACATGTTCAAAGATCTCCAGTCAACAATTTGTGAATTACATTCATGGGAAACCTCAATAGCCTTACAGTCAAAAGAAGAAAATTCTAGTCCTATGACTTACAATGAGGAGCTCAAGTGGTGGGACTCACACTCGCCAAACAGATGACAGAGTTGCCTCAAGGAAGAATGGAAAGAAGAGGTACAACGACAAAGCTGTAAACACTCTCCACAAACGACTTATGCTCTATCTGGGTTGGGCAAGAAAGAAGAGGTACAACGACAAAGCTGTAAACACTCCACAAACGACTTATGCTCTGTCTGGGTTGGGCAGCCTCTAACACCCTAAGCACACTAGACAACCACATAAGTAGATTTCTATATTGGGCCAGTCGTGTTGAAGAAGCTTGGGAGGCTTCTCTTTAGGACATGCAAATATGAATGCAATTATCTACCAAAATCCTAAGCCTGGTGGCCCTACTATATGACTTGGGTGATAGCCACACATGCGAGCCATTTAAAATCCAGCCCAAATGACATACAAGAAAGTAAAAGTGCGAATTTTAAAGTCTTGAATATTTTAATCCTAAAATATTCCTTATCTTGAATATTTTATTAAGATTTTATAGCAAATTTAGAATTTTAAATCATAAAGAGCCTATATTGCATTCATGATTTCCAAACAACCTATAGAAAGAAAATAATGATTCATTTCAAGCAATCAAGAATGCAATACATTAGGAAAACAAACCAAATCAAAATAATAAGAGGCTGGTGTTACTGGGTTGACAACATATCCCATAAAAGAAAAATAGCGGTCAAACTCTGGATTTACATGTTTGGTCCTAATTCTTGCAGAATTAAGATACGAGACATGAGCAACTGCTCCCGGTCGCCCGCCACGTGGTTCCCACACCAAAATGCCTCGCTACCCATGTTCGTATCTTATTTCCTCTACAAGGCTCTTCAATGGACTCTAAAGTGTACATAGGAAAATAAGAAAAAGGACTCGATCTGCACGAAAATATTTTAGCACAGAAAGTTATCTACATACACTGTCTGAGCCATGCCTGATAAGGGATCTAAGAAGCGCCTACAAGCAAAAGTTAGCATGTAAATCATCATATGCTTTCCCTTTTTATTATACTTGTGTGTGTGCATATATATGGCATGGCTTTCTGCATAAGACTGAGCTAATATACTGCCATGCATATTAAAAATCGACACACACAAGCACATCAAAAGTACAAAACAAGAAATATGTCTAGTCAGGGCAACCAAGCCAACAAAGAACAATAGTCAGACATCAAAAATATTATCTAGCATCTTAGTCCCAGCCTAACACACCATATAAAAGAAATTATCTTAACCATCATTTACGTGCATAGGGTAAAGTCTCCGGTTACTATATGAATTTAACGGGGTCGTCACACCAGCCTCGCCCTAAAGATCTAAGGGATCTGAAGCACATCACAAGAAAGGGGCGACATTTAAAAGAGGTGGCTTCATATATAGCCTAATTTTAGAGTAAGGTGGATAATACTTATATTAGCAAAATATCCATTTTTTATATTTTTAGATAATGGACCACTAATAGCAGATCTGGAGAATCAAGTGACATGCTTTGGAGTCATTGGATATTTAGCACAGTCATTTTGTTTGTTTCTCGTGATACATAAACTTGCATTGCTCGCCAAGATATCCTCTCTGGCAACGCTCGTTTGAGTGTCATAACCAACAAACAGGTCACTCTCCTAACAAGTAGATTAAGCAATCAAGGCGAATTGGCAAGCATACAAACATGCAAAAGGCCCACATTGTGATTGTTTGATCGAAGCATGAAACAATCACAACGGGCACCCAAAAAGGTGAAACACATATCATGCAAATGAATGCAAGGATGCCTACACACAACATGACACACATGAATGAGATGTACTGATACAAACAGACTGCCTATAAAAAGGAATTACACTTGTCCGTAGGACTCGAGGTGTCATGCGAAAAGCATGCACCGAGTACAAGTGAGTATGCATTGAGTAAAAAGATGCCTATAATACATAAAAAGGAATTACACTTGTCCGTAGGACTCGAGGCGTCATGCGAAAAGCATGCACCGAGTACAAGTGAGCATGCATTGAGTAAAAAGATGCCTATAATACCGATTTATACCTTACCCGAGAGGCACTCACCGAGCACCAATGTAAACGTGTAAGATATGTAGCAAGACAAATGAGATAAGTCCAACATACATAAATGTAGGAGACATATGAGAAATGTCAAGCATACGACATGCAAATAACACTCAAATGTCAAACATGCAAAGATGCAAAGTGCAAAATATGCTGAGTCATATGATTTTTACGAGTGAGAATCACATACTTAGGTGGACACACATTGTGCCTCATAAAAGTTCTATGGTTGTGAAGCATAACTCGTATTCAACATGATGTGAAATACCCCACGACATTCTTGGTAGTGTCATGGGGAATGAGGCATGAGGCTTTACATGTGAGCCATCTTCTCCCAAATTTTGTAAGTATCTACTTTCTATGCATATAATGGCGTATGTAGAGAAGACACTCACAAGCATGGGTGCTCAAAGAGACATCACAAGGTGAGGGGGCTCAGAGAGACACTCCAAATAAGAATGCTCAAGGAGACATCCAAGACATGCCATGTGCAAAGCATACATAAATATTTTACTTGGAATGAAATAAATCATAGACATCAAGTCAAAAGATTTTTCATACACATGTAGAGAAACCATGCAACATACAAGAAAGCATAAAAGTATCTAAGTGATCGGCTGGGTGATCGATCCTGGATGATCAATTAGACCTGAAAGAGTGAGTGATCGACCTAAGACAACCGATCAGACTCAAAGCGGGTGTGGATGTCGAGCAGATGATCTAATCCAAAAGATTGGGCAATCAGTTTGGGGTGACCGATCGAGCCCAAAAAATAGGTTGATTGGGTCGGACGGTGACCAGACCTAAAGCAAGTGAACAACGCGAGGTGGTCGATCAAACTCAAAAGATCAGGCAAACGGGTCAGGGTGGCCGATCGAGCTTGGAAAATGAGTCAATTGGGTTGGGATGGCCAATCAGACTTAAAGTGGGTGATCAATGCGGGGTAGTTGATCAAACCCAAAAAGATCGTGCTGTAGTGGCCAATCAAGCCTGAAAAGTAGGTTGATCGGGCCAGGACGACTTATCAAACCTAAAGTAGGTGATTGAGGCGGGCCAATCGATAGAACCGAAAAGATCAAGTGATCGAGCAGAGGCAGTCGTTCAAGCCCGAAAAATAGGCCGATCAGGTCGGGACGACTGACTATACCTAAAACGGGTGATTGATGAACTGCAGTCAATCGAACTCAAAAGATCGGGAAATCGAGCTAGGGCGGCTGACTAGGCCTAAAAATGGTGATTGACATGAGGTGATCAATCAAACACAAAATTTTAGGCAAATAGGCCAGGGCAGCAGATTGATCTAAAAAAATATATAAGTTAGGCCGGGACGACAGAGCTGACCTAAAGTGATTGGTCGACCTTGTCAGGGCAATGAATTGAATCAAAGTGCTCAAGCGATCACATATACAATATGCAACATGATTCACATGCAAAAATGTGACAAATGACCACTCAATATGCAATGCAACCCAAAACGCTTGATGGCACATCGAAATCGCCCTAACAGCCTCGCATAGGCTGTAGGGTTGAATCGATGGAAGAGGTGTCAACGTCATATTGCTTGAAGCAACATGAACTTTTCACCCATTTGCCCGGCATAGAGCGAAGAATTTGCTCCCGAGGAGAACTCTTCGCGATCGAGTGAATGAATACCAAAGGGGTGTCATCATCTGATTGAACATTTAATTTCAGTTATTCATCCAGGTGAAATCACCGAAACAAATGGTGAGGTTTTTACCACCTCTTCTTTTATGAGATTTCGGTGCTATGACTTCAAGGAACAACTTGAGTTCATATGAGACAACTCGAGTTCATATGGGAGAATCCACAGAAGGCCCCTAACCTATCAGTATCCTTTAAGCACAACAAACAACTAAAACTTGGGGCTCTAAGAACAAAAATGCGATGGTTGAAGAAGTTATACTGTCGCGATGGTTGATTGAAGTATAGTCGTTGCTTGGGAAGAAGCTCTCTTCGTCATGAAGAGATTCTGACGATGCTCTAAGTATCAGCCTCAGCTCCCTTCGGGTAATAGTGTGCTCATCGGAAGGAGTTTTTTCACGTAAGAACAACACCAATTCTCTCTTCCTCTCTATTTTCTCGGACCAAGATGGTGGCCGAGAAAAATAATGCGAGAGGAAGGAGAAGGAAGAAAAAAAGGAGAAATGGAGGAAGAGGAAGAAGAATGGAGAAACTCCGAGAGTACGCTCTAAACACTCGTTCCTTGAGCTCTCGGGATAGTAACCAAAATAAGGAATGTGAATGCAGGACGAAGAGGAAATAAATAGTGAAGAGGAAGAAGAAGAAGCATGATCGAGAGGCTCTCCCAAAACTCCCCAAACACTCCAAAGCTCTTTGTGTGTTTACTCCTGCCCAGTCAAGCCAAACACTCCAAAGCTCTTTGTGTGTTTACTCCTGGCTCGCCAGTCAAATGTCGATCCGACTCTCTCCAATTTAAATGAGCTCCCTCTCTCCCAGATGCCTAGGTTCTAGTGACCACTTGCCTCTTTGGTGCCCAAGTCCATTTTTGGCTTAGGACCAGTCCAATAGAATTATTCTGGCAATCAAAGGTGTCCGACGGAAAAACGGGGACCAGCCAATGAAATGAACAAAACAAAGAGGCTGAATGTTTGTCGTGGCCACTGCTGAGCGTGGTCATGCCCGATGTGGGCATGACCACACTAAAGCGTAGTCACACCTTTTTAGGTGTGGTCACACCCAAACTTCTTGGGGTTGTTTTATGGTTTTGGTGATTTAGGCCAATAGACAAGACTTGGAAGGTCCTTCTTAAGCAAAAGTGTTGTTTCGGATGCATCTGCATTGTCTTTTCCATCATCTGGAGTCATCTAAATGATAATTCCTCACGTGTATGCCAATTTAAGGCCTGATTTGTTTGTGTTGTGACAAACAAAACTTGTCCAGTCGGGGCCATCTCATCAATGTAATGCTGGTCGATCCTCATCTCATCGACAACCAAAGCAAAGAAAAATGATCTTGGCCACCTACCAAAGGATCAAAGATGAATATCTTGAGCCCTCAGGGAGTCATATGTGCGTGAAGCATACCCTAAGGTCATTCGAGCGGACATTCTAAGCCAGTGATGTCAAAAGATGTTGCCAACAACTACAAACTCCTTCCAAGAAGAGGGAAAAAATATAGCTTTGAAATCACTAAAGATTTAAATATTTTCCAAGTTTGTTTAATGTTCAAGCCATTTCTAGAAATCATCATTCTCATAATGGAGTATCTTCAAAAGCAGTAAGATCAGAGAGAAGTGTCTATTCATATAATATAAAATAGACAAAAAGCCTTTGAGATTTTAAATGGTGAACACCAAACCATCAAATACTAAGCACCAGTATTATTGAATAACATACTCAGACAAAATCACAATCCTAAGCACTACACAATAGCTAAGACAAAATATCCAAAAAAAATTCACTTCATTGGAAGTATTATATTCTTCTGCAGACTTTGAGACTTAATCTTAGGCTTTACATATATCAAAATTACTCGTTATTAGCCTCACATGCATATACATTAAACCTCTTAAATTCAACAACATCTAAATCATGAAGCTAAGGTATTCTATTCATGATTAGCACACATATTATTTTTTATTTTAGTATTTGAGTTCTATATTTAATTTGGTTATCTTATTTAGTGTTGTAGCTCATTAGATTGCTATAAATGTTTTTTTAAGAAAAGAAAAATAAATGGTTGAGGCTCAGTAGAATAACTATAAATTTATGATCATGTTTTGTTGTGCAACTAATATAAGATGGAGAAATTTTAAGATAAGATATTAGATGAAATTTATGTTTTTTGTTAAGAGTTTCAATGAATTGATTTTATTAATATTTTGTTTTAATTATATTTGGGTGATTGAGTTTATCACCCACCACAATCTAGTGAGTAGGATATTAGAATGTGAATTTGAGGTATTTTAAATTAGCTAAATTATACCGGCCTCTATTAAACCCAACATTAATTTGGGGTGGGGTTGTCATGGGTTGTGACATTTTACACTTTATTTTTGCACTAATTTTGAATATGACCATTATTAACTCGATTGGTACCCAATATTGATATCAACCCTAATGCTTACCATAATTAATAAAATCAACACATATGTTGGCATTATCTTTTTGGTACTTTTATCACAATTAAGGTCCTCCATGGCAAATCTTTTTTTAGGTGGCTTTGAACATCAAACAAAAAAAATATTATGGCCAATGATCAAAGTAAGTTCAAAAGGGCTCAAAATGAGACTCTTTTCATAAGATTAAGATTAAAGGTCAACAAAGACTCATCCAACAAAAAAAAAATATAGAAGACTATATTTACATAGTTTGAAATTATTTGTATATTTAAATTTAAATATCTTCCTCCATGAGAGACTTTTTTATTATTTTTTTCTTTTATCACTTTCCTTCTCCATGTATGAAAAATAGGGTTGGCTACTATATGATTGAAGGCAAAATTGGTGAGACTCCGCTCCTCTTTCATCTTGTGCTTTGAAATTTTCCTTCTTCTTTGTTTACTTTTTTGGAACTAATATATTACTTTAAAAATTTCTTTTCATTAATAATATTTAACTTTGAATGCTTTAAAAATATAGAGATTACTTGACCAACTTTTTTGGGCTCTTCATAGTGAAAGACATAGATATTATTGACCCAACTTTTGTCACATTTGCATTCACAAAGTCTTACACAAATACTAGCTCCAAGAAACTTCCACATACTTACTCAATCATATTCAACATTTATATTAGTTTTGATGTGTTTTCATTTTTTTTATCTTTTCATTTTTTAAGGAGTCGTCAGCTTGTTTATCATCTTATAATTCCCTTTTCCGAGAAAATCTCTCTTCTGAATCATATGGATGATCTGAAGAAGAAAGGAATCAGAAAAGATGTGATATAAAAAAGAGAAAGAATGTGATGAACTTTCATAAAGTAAACTTTGCTTGATAGCCCAAGAACGTACGTCCAAACAAGATTAGATTAAAAAATGCTTTGAAAACATATTCCATGAAGAAGACCCCACAAAAGAAACTCGTTACCAGAGATTCAAATGTGTGTACTGATTTTTGGGTAAAGAGAAACTCCCAAAGGTATTTATCCCTTTAGTTATTTACATATTAGGAGATGCATAAGATTACTCTCAATTAAAAGAATCCAACTTGCATTTGTACACCGACTAGTAAAAGGTGTCATAAAGGATGGTTTTCTCATCAGAGTGTCTCAATGCCTTCGAAGCTTGCACCAATCCATATGGGCAGAGAGTGAAACTCTCGCAATCCCATACATATGCAACTTATGAGTGATTGGGGCCTATGAAATAATTGGGTCAACTTGTAGGGTCCACAATATGCTTTCAAGGCCTATCCAGACCATAAGGGCAAAGGGTGAATCATCATATCCCAAATGGGTTGTGACATATGCACAATTAGGGCCTAAACCATGACATCGATGGAGCTTCAAAGGCAGTGACAAGCTCAAAGTGGGTACACAATAGAGGGGTAGAGTGATCCTAGTCGGGTAGAGATAGCCATACCAGAATACCATGGATCCATCATTCCAAGCTACTAAGACCCCAAGGCTATCTGATCATGAAGATAGTTGACCCAATATAACCAGAGATTTTTTGTCAGCAATCCATGAATATTGTAGTCCCAGGGGACCTCGATAGCCTTAAGGTCAAGAGAAGGAAGCTCTAATCTTATGACCCTATGTAGGCAGGGAGAGCAGATGTGAGACTTATACCTACCAAAGTGGCAAGACTCCTGCTAGAGTGAGTTTAGGGTTAAGTTAGAAGATTGACATATGTTTTGAGGGGGTTGTCATTTCCTGCCCCATCTTAAGGATTCAAGGATTCTAAGAGGTGCCATTAAATGCAAGTGTTGAAAGAGCTTTTAAAAAAAATAGACCTCATATATTGTTTAAGCTATAAATGCAAGTAATTTCATAATATATTATGAAAACATGATGCATATATAATAAAAATATTAATTTTAATATTTTAAAATAGGTCCTAAGAAATGAAAAGCCTAGTGGCACCTATTAGACCCCATGGAACTTTAACAGAACATACACATGCTGGTCACGGTGCGATAGCTAGTATTGCCCATTAGGACATCCTTGTGGGCAATACTAGTTGTTGCATCGTGACTAACAGATAGTCGCTCGACTAGCATGCCAGTTTTGTTGCAGAGACGATCGAGGATCCACATGTGGATGCAAAATGATCCACTACATAGTGACCGCCTCATAGAAGCTGAAGCGATCACATGATAACATGTATTCATCACAAGTATACAATGACACATACTAGCAATGAATATGTCGAAAGTGCAATGATGCACAAGCAAGGAATGACAGAAAAGCAGAATTGTGCTTTACAGCCTAGGATATAGGACACCATTGGGGAGAATTATATCTTGCTTTAATAATGAACAAACACACATGCAAATGGCAAACACATGCTAAGTATTGTGCACCAAGTAAGCAGACAAGCAAATGCATGCTTCATGCAAGGAACATGTCGTGACAATGTAGGGTACTGTCACAGGGAGAATGGACGATATGACTTATGTGTCAGATGGTTTAGGAGGCTGAGGACCTAAGCTTGGTGAGAGCCGTGTACCCAAGAAAGATGCCTACAAGAATCCAAAACAGTGTCAGAAGTGGTAAAGAGTGTGCAAAGAGTAGTGTTTGAGAAGGGTGAGTGTGAGAGAAGAAGTGACTCAGAAGGGGGACACATGAGTGTCATGGTTAAGTGTGCGAGGAGCAGTGACTTGAGAAAGACACATGAGTGTCGGGGTGAGTGTGTGAGGAATAGTGACTCAAGAAGTATCTATGATAGCTTGAGGCAGTGTAGTAGAAGGTGAACTGATGCAATTCTCTATAGGGGAGAAACACACCATGGATAGACTCAACGTACAAGTTGTGACCGAGGAGGACATGAGAGTGCTTAAGGATGACTGTGCATGAGCAGTGGCTCGAGTCCAAACCATAAATCTATGAAATGCAAACATATAGTATGTTATGCAAACAAACATGAAAAGATCCTCAAGTACAAATGCAAATACGAAGGATGTGATGCAAGACAACACATGAGAAAGTCAAGGAACGAGCACTGAGTGTTGTTCCCAAATAAAACATAGACCCACCACAAGAAAATGGGGGCATATGCTCATAGGTGCACCAAGGGGTGCAAGAGTGAATGAGTTCATGCAAGCGAAATGAAACAGACATTTAATCATGGAACATTCAAATGGAGTCAATCAGAATGATTGAAGTAATGGAGCTCGATCGGTCCAGCCGACAAAGTAGGTCGATCAGACTGGCATGGGCGGCTAATCAACAAGAAAGGGTTAGTCAAATTGCTCACTCAAGTGGTGTTCAAACTGATCGCTCTGGTGGTGGTTGATTAGTTGATTCAATGAATATGTTCAATTGGACCAGTGTGGGTGGCTGATTGATTGAAAAAATGTTAGCTGAATAGATCAGATCGGTCATGATCGATCGATTTAGCAAATGAAAGTGGTTAATCAGACTAGCATGGGTGACTAATCGACAACAAAAAAGTTGATCGAACCGATCAGACCAATGGTGCTCGATCAGTTGAAATGATCTGGTCGATGGTGGTCGATCGATCGAGCTGACGAAAGTGGTCAATTGAGCTGTGGTGGGCAACAAATCGACAACGCATGCAAAAATGATTATTTTCAATGCAATTTAAAAGTTCTTGCCAAACACGCCAATGCAAATGCAAACTATGCATGAAATGGAAATTCGATCAATTTGACGATAGAGTCAAGCTCATCTTAACGATATTACGGGATCCTAAGGGTGAAAGATGAAGTCGTAGGTGTTAATATGTTACTTAGTAATGAAGCGCCTACCTCTAGCCAATTGATAAGAATGAAGGACATTTTTCGTACGAGAGAATCTTCATGAAAGTAAAGGATTTCACGTATAGACATAGCTTTCATCATCTAGAGAACAGGGATTGAAGAAATTTCTCATTCTTTAGCTCAAGATGGTTTTATCACATTTGTCAAGTGATGAAGCCACAAAATGACCACGAATTTGCTAGTCTCTCGAATGATTGGGCGGGGTTCTAGTGAAATGGTAGGTTCGTTCTTTGGATTTGTAGGGATCGCAAAGCACATAATCTATGAGGTTTTATTTAAGCACAAAATAAAACCCTAACCTAAATCCTCTAAAATCCAGACCAATGGGTTGTAGGAAGGAAATTGCATGAGTTTACAAGTTTTCTCACCATCGAAAACTTTGGGGATGCGCTCTCTTTATTTGTCTGAGCTAAAAAAAAGTTCCGATGAGATTTCGGTGAAGCTCCAACAAGGTTTTCTCCACTCCTTCTACAAAGAGTGAAAAATGTCTCCTCTAGAAAGAGAGTTTGGTGAGGTTCCAACAAAATTTTCATGTTCGATGAAATTTTAGCTATCCTTCCCCATAGTGTGAAGAAGCTCTCATTTGTCGTAGGAGATTTGATGCCTCGCTTCTTTGTTAGCTAGCTCCTTCTCAAGAAAATCTCCTCACACACTCAATTAAAGTGGTGGAGGAAGATGAGGAAGATGGACTTCTTGTGGAAAATGAATAAGAAGAAGAAGAAAAAGAAGAAGAAGAAGAAGAAGAAGAATGTTGTAGGAAGCCAAGCCTTCTCCCTACCTTTTTCCCAAGATCTTCACCACGAGGCCTTCAAAATAAAACCCTAGCTTTTTCTCCATCAAGAAGAGGAAGAGGAAGCAGCTCCAAGCCCTACCTTGGATGCCAAAAATGCCAAAGAATAGTGCTTAGGAGAATCTAAGAAAGAAAAGCCAACCTCAACCCAAAATTTCCACCTCTTTTTGCCCTAAAAGGGGTTGCTACCTCACCTTAAAACCTTTTAAAAAGTTTTTAATAAGCTGTTTTGTCTCCCGTGTAAGCAAATCTCTCCAAGGATTAAGAAATCATTCTATTTTGTCTGTCTAAGGAAGTGTGTCAGGGTCAAAATGATGAAATTCGTTAGAAAAAAGTTGGGTCAGAAAATGATCTAAACTACTTTCCGAGGGCTCAAATTGGAGCTATGTTTTTAGGCCTGGACCAAGTGCCTATTTTCCAGTCTCTCAGGTTGCAAACAAAATTTTTGGGCAGAATCAGGTGTTTAGGCGTTAGGAGCGAGTGTCCAAGCGTTAAGAGCGGATGCCTAGGCCCCAGTATGCTAGCAGGAGCTATGTTTTTAGGGCTGGACCAAGTGCCTATTTTCCAGTCTCTCAGGTTGCAAACAAAATTTTTGGGCAGAATTAGGTGTTTAGCCGTTAGGAGCGAGTGTCCAAGCGTTAAGAGCGGGTGCCTAGGCCCCAGTATGCTAGCGAGTATGCTAGCACTTACTTTCTGTTTTCTCTATTTTAAGCTTTCTGGGGTTTTTTTTGGCCGCCTAAGCGCTCGGGATTGGTGTTAAGGTGCTGGTCTAGCCCCAAAGACCCTGATTTCCATCAAAACGTCTCATGAAGGATTTTTTCGACCTTTAAGCTATAGCAGAATAAATATGATTAAAATATATTCTTAAAACTCCAGAAATGAATATTTTTATCGATCGTTCATCGGAGGATTCATTATCAATGGTTTCCCTAGACCACGACATGGGTAGGTGATCCTGACTTTCTATATAGATGTAAAATACGATGTATGCGATTATAAACTTAATTTATATTCCTAAAACTCTAGAAATGAATATTTTTATCGATTGTTCATCGGGGGATTCATTATCGATGGTTTCCCTAGACCACAACATGGGTAGGTGAGCCTGACTTTCTATATAGATGTAAAATACGATGTATGTGATTATAAGCTTAATTTCCTTAATAAAGATTCTTATTTTGCAACAAAGTCAAAAATTTGATCCAAAGAAAAAGCTAGGTAAATTTTTCACTAAGAATAAATAAGAATACAGTTATAATATTTAAATATGGGTTTAGGCGAGTATACATATTTTTATCAAGTAATATAAGACTTTTTGATTAAGCTCCGAATATAGAACCTACAGGAAAACTCACAATATGCACTTTATAAAGATAGAAAGTTTTGATAACAAAAATCTAAATAGTAAAATATTCTTACTTAAACTTAAGGTGTTATAATAGGAATAAAAATTTGATTCTTTTTGTAAATTTTGATTTATGAAAATAAAGTAAACAACTAAGTAACTTAACAAAATATTTACAAGATGAAGGCAATATAAGTAAATTTTTGTTTCCTTATCATGAATCAACAATAAGTATAGAAATTTTGTTGTGAAAGTATGTTAAATGTGTTGTGTCAAATAGGAGCAATAATATTCCTTACCCTTACTAGAGATGCTATAAAGAACATTGGCTAATCTATAGTTTGAATAGTCTTGAATATTGGTTAGGTAGAAAATATACTAGCTCTTACGCTAGAGTTCCCTCTTCTCTTTCCACCTAGGGGCTAACATCTCGTATCAAAACCTAAAACTATAAATCAAACTGGGGGCTTTAGCCTGTCACTTTAAAGTCCTCTAATTCTACACCCTTAAAAGTTTGTTTCCCTATTTATTTGCACTCAACTTCATGAACTACATTCTCATCCATAAAATCAATATGTGATTCTAACCATTTGTTGACTAAGACAATACCATCTTAGATCTTACATGTTCTCACAACATGTATTAACATCTTAATTAGCAAATCAAGAAGTAAATGAAGTACAAGGTTTCAAATCATCACAACTTCTTCCAATATTGAAGTCTAATACTTCACACAACTTATTTTAAATACTTAATTACTTTTCATTTTAAGGAAAAAAGATAAAGAAAACTACTCAGAATCTATGGAAAAAACACAACTACACATGAGTTTAAAAGTAGAAATCATGCACACAAACAAGAAATCTAAATTAAAAACAAATGTAGTCACTAAGATAAACACATATCTCAAATCCTCTCCACCAAATGTCTTGAAGTTCCTTTGAATTCTCTTCCTTTACTCCCAATACAAACTGACACTCAAAATAAAAACTCTAAAAAAAAAAAAAAGGTGGCCGATGGCGGCGACTGCAATGACGATGGGCGGCGACAGTTACTAAAATGAATGGTGCTATGGATGTGTAATGGTTGGCATCTCTTCTTTGATGACCCAATTCATTTTTATGAAAATCTAAAAGGTGCCTTGGTGTCTCTTTAAAATGTGTCTCAATTCAATGAATCTTCTAGAGTTCCTCCTTTCAAAGGCCAATTGAATGAATTTTCATGTCCATGGACTATTTCCCACGTCTTTGCCAAGGGTTGCTTTAAAAACCTCTTCAAAAGTTTATGCAAATTCAATAAATCATAAAATAACTACTTCTGATGCTTAAGTGCAGGGTACCTAACGCTTAGGCGTGGCTCTCTCTTTCTGAATAACTGACGCTTAGGTGTCAGTCCTGGGCGCTTAGGCGCCCTAGTTCATTTTTTGCACCTCCATCATTTTTGCTCCAAATTGACCCTTTTTCACTCTTTTTAGCATTTTTCATCCATTTGATTGTACCTAAAAGAAAAACACACAAATACCTTTCATTAAAGCGTAATATCTCAAAAATATGTTTAAAAATATGTATAAAAATACTATATGTTTTAAGTGTATCAGTAGAGCATTCCAAACCCTAATTTTATCGCAACACACCTAGAAGGGCTTTGTGACTTCCCTTGACCACGGGAGGCTCTAAATGGATATGTCGTAGTCTTTAGACACCAGATTGGACACCAACCATGTCACATATTCTGAATAAGCCCATTCAATAGTGGATTCTCCATGTCATGGTCGAAACATCGGGAATCCTGGGTTTGTGCCCCGAATACATGCCGGGAAGTTTCAAATGAGTGTCTTGAGCTACAATAAGCTAAATACAAATAGTAGATCATCCCGAGTCATTCATATGGATACCCTACATGTTTGACATAAAAAATTGTCGCCAACATGATGCACACAAGTCACCTTTTTTTTTGCTTGGTATCCAGTACACTTTGAGTTGACATATAATGATGTAGTATGAAGGGTGGGGTGTTGGGAGGAGGGATAACACCATGATGAGCATAAAGGTGAAAAACTTGAGAAATAATTCTAATGATTATTTTGTTGGAGTCACATAGCTCACAAAAAATGGGACTATATGCTAATATATAAAATAAGAGTCATTAAGGCTAGCTTTGAGAAAGTTAAAAAACTACCTAAATTTATTCCAAGTCATAGAAACTCAACACTATGCCATTAATATCACATGTCATGTTACATTACTCAGATTTTATGTTCATATGTTACACCAACGAGCTTATTATTTGTAATAATTTTCTCATGGTCGTCTCATTTTATTGATTTCAATTATTAATTATTTTCATTTAGTTCATCCTCTATTCTATTAATATAATAAAGAACATGCTCAGACATTTTTTATATGTCAAACCCAACAAAAATATTTTTTTCTTTTTAGGTTTATTTGCATCATATAATGGTATAATTATTAAAAAAAATATTTTTTTTGGCAAAACTTATAAAGACTTAGATGAAATTAAAAATCAAATAAAGATCATATCAGTATCTTTACCTAAACATATAGGAAAAATTGGAACAAATATTTTGAACAATTTGATAGTTTATTAATGATCAACTTTAGCCAACATGATTTAATATATAGATTAGAATGACAAGTTAAAAATAACTTTTTCACGCAAGAAATTTTTTTACACTTAGGAGAGAAAATGATGGAAGTTGATTTTCGACAATATGTGCATGCTTCATGTGTAATTACTTCAATTTCAGTTCCAGACAACGACACCAAATACTTAACTCACACTGCCCGTGTGTGCTTGCACTATTAATTCCTGACTGAGTACTATTTAACAAATAACTCTCATTTTTCTCCATAATTCAATTTTACACACTGAGAATACTACACAAGTGCATGTATTATTCAAGCAATATAAAGTTTTCTTTCAAAAACCCTTAGTGTCGATCCCACAAGGAAAGAATTTAATTTGTAACAACTTTAGTAAAAGTTCTAGTCTACAATAACTAGCCTTAGTCTGAAATTTCAAAAAAGTTTGATTTTCCTAAATTCACTACTTTATTATAAAATTAAAGTTAAGTAAATTAAATAAAAACCTAACCTACAGAGGCTAGTTAAATTTTGAAAATTTCTTATATAATCAAAATCTTTTCTTTCTTGTAATGAATCAAAATCTCTTCCCTCTTACAATGAAGATAATGACATAAGCAGTAGAAGAAGAATTTATAGAATTATGTAATTATTTTTTGTGTAAATAATGACATAAGCAGTAGAAGAATTTATAGAATAGGGGTAATAATGTTTGTGCAAATAAGGAACATATGTCTACCTACCTTCTTCCGAGTGTATAGATAAGCTTAATATTCTATTATGTTTACACACTGACAGGGATTCAAACGTGGTTAAAAAGCCTTAAACTCATGGTAAGGAACTCATTGACTTACATTAAATGTCACCTTGAAGCTTCTAATGCAAACAAATCATGAGGTATATTTCCTTTAAAAGTTGCATCCTCACCTGACAACTTCATCATAGCCAACCAGACAATGTGAGTGCACTTAAGTTGTGAAGTCACCACTCTTCTGAGTTTTAGTCTCAACATACAATAGATTTTTACATAACTTATGGAAAGTATGTTATGTCAATGAAGCAACGAATATATTACTTATCACATGGAAATTAAAATTATTCTATCATAAAACAAATTTTCCTACACATGCCAGTACTTCATTACAAGAGGAAAGAGTAAGAAAAACTACTCACTAAGCATGGAGAAAACACATGGATTCTTCATTACAAATGACATTGAAATCATTCAATTATATTGCAATAATTCAAAGAAAATACAAAAAAAAGTTTAAGACTTATCTCTACAGAAGATTCACGCCCTCCTTGTACAACAAATATCAATTCCTTACACTCCTTTCCAATCTCTAAAAGATAAAAATAAGAAATGAAGAAATCTCTCAATTCATCCATTTTTCTCTTCTTTTAAGTGTCAAGAGTCACTAAGAACTCTAAAAGACACTTCCCAAACGAAGAGACCACAAGCTTCCTTCAAAAACCATGCAAAAGGCTTAAAAAAAATGTCAAGCCAGTTTCTAACGCCTAGGCGCCCAACCATGGCTCCTAGGCGTCAGGCTTCAAGAAGCATGAAATAACTGCCTAGTGCATATGCGCTAGGCCAAAATTTTCTTCTTTGCTCCAATTGTCTCAAATTACTCTATTTTCGCTCCATTTACTACAATTGCTTAAGCTATTGTAACTGTAATAAAAAAACACAAAAATACCTTCCTTTAAAGTGCGATATCACTAAAAATAAGCATTAAATGTATATAGAAAAATAACACATTTTTAGGCATGTCAAAATCCCGCAAACTTAAACATTTATTGTCCTCAAGTATTACTACTACTCTTAAAAGCTAAAATATGTTGATTTATGCTTGTGGATTTCTTTAAGATGACCTAAGATTTTGTTCTAGAAATGTTATAGTCAAACATAGTAGAAGTTCCAATAAATCAGTTGATATGTAAAGTATTAAAATATTTTGTATTAAACTTACGAATACTAATTTTCTGTCTAATTCAAAAATAATTAAAATTTTTCCAAACTTTGGATTCTTAGAAAAATATATATTTTAGAATTAAGAATTCTATTTTGAAAAGAAGTTTATTAATACTTTTTGAAATTAAATCAAGATAAAGATTGTTCCTATGTCTCTGTTTTCAGAAAGATTCAAGTGAAATCAATTTTTAATTAGGTCATAACCCTCAAGCTTCTCCTCCCTTATCATACTTTTACTTCTCTTTTCTTTTTTTTTTCAGGATCTCTTTAATCCATTACTTTTTATAAAGATTCAGGATAGACCTTTAATGATTTTGAATTTCACTATTCTTTTTCTAAAGTAAAAACCTTATTCTCTATCTTTAACTTAAAATGTAGCATTAGTTTTTGAAAATGAGTTTTAATAGAGTTTGAATTCTTCAAAAAGTACTGTCATAAAAATCCTTAATTTTCAAAAACTAAAATTTTCCCATTATAAATAGTAAAATCATTTTCTTACTAATTTATACTAAATATCTTAACTCTAGTTTCATCATTTTAATTAAAAGTTTCTATTGAGTTTTTCTATTATATTTCTATAATTAAAATTTTAGTATCCTTAAGATAGCTCCACATAACGAAAATCATTTTTTAAATTAAATTTCTTTGTAGTATCTTTAAGGACAAATAAAGTTTAACTTTGAAAGTCATTTTTCCTCCTCCCCCAAACTTGATTTTTAAATAATTTACAATCGGTACATATAAATATAGTTGCAAGAAAAATTAAAATTCATAAATACTTGCTGAAAATTAAACTAAACTAAAAAGTAAGAATAATCCTTAGTACAAGTACTACAAATAAAAATAAACATGTATAAGTTTCTGGCTCACAAATTAATTGTGAGAATTGTTATATATTAATAAGGCATGAATATAAAGAAAGTCAGATTACAACAAAAATTCAAGTTCATTCCATAAAAACATGGTACAAACATAATTCAAACACATAAACATGTATATTAGTTCTAAACAAACAAAGAAACATAAATCCTACATAAACTAATAAGCAAATACATACAAATAGATAAACAAACACATAGACATGCAGACACGCAGATACCTACAAATCAGAGTTTAACTCATAATAGCCACCACTAGAAGTCATCAGCGATACTATCCTACTCTATATTCTCATCATGTAGCTCTCATTATCCCTTAATAACCACGCAACTATAAGATTTTGCAACATCAAACAACATAAATCAATCCACACAGATAACTATGGTTTGCCTCCACAAAGCGTTTGGTTTAACGTCGTTGACCCGAAGTATCCAATGTTAACTTTGGTTGACTTAGGGTCTGTTTGAGGCAGTTGCAACTTATTGAATAATCTGCTGATAAGCTGATTAAAAATAATATGCTCATATGAGTGCAGTGGCTATTACAAAATTTTATTTTTTTGCAAAAGTCAGATCGCTGCCAGAAAGTTGCCACCACACCTAGATAGGTGCGGTGTGAAAATGCTATTTTTAGTGTTTTGAAAACACATAAGCTGCCAAAATGCAGTTTACCCAAACAGGCCATGTGCATTTTCAAAATGCCACCGCATCAAATAAGCTGCCCCAAACAGACCCTTAACATCTGAATTTCATTCACCTCAGGCATGTTGCTGCCTCGATAAAATTTTAGTGTTTTCCCATTCAATTTAAACACTCTATCAATTTTTGGATTTTAATATCAATTACACTAAAGGGTTAGACTTTGATTATAGTAAATTACCCCATCCATCTAAACTCCAAATTTATTATAAATAATTATAATCTTTTGATCATGAAAATTTTTCATTTTTTTATTATAAATTTTGCATTCTCATAAGATTTATTCATAATTCCCTCAAGCTCATTTAACTGTAATGATCATTTATGTCTAACTTCTTTCAAATTATCTTTAAATTCATTAATACACCAATAAGCCTTATACTTCAATTCTACTAGCAAGTGACAAACCTTTCGAAATATGAGCTTATATGATGACATTCCTATAAGAGTTTTATATTCAGCCTTATATGCCCATAATACATTGTCAACTCTTGCATACCAATCCTTTTTCACCACTTCTTTCATAATTGGATTCAACCTCCTTTGAGGATAAGCTCCATGCTTATGATTTTTTTCCATCAAGGTCCTATGCATACATATTGAAGGACTAATCCTTTTAACTTCTAGTAGGGTCCATCCAAAAGCTTTATGGTACTTTCTAATAGTTTTTCTTCTTTTGATTGAGTCATCTTTGAAGGTATGATGACAGATAAAGTAGATGAATTCCCTAAATAAGCATATTTAAAATTTGTAGGGAATACCTATATCTATAATTTTAGAGGTTCTTCAATAGATGTAATTAAAGGTTTACTATTTTCTGTTACATCCAACATCTCAAACTTCTCTTGAACATAATTAGTGTCTTCAGTAAATAACATCATCAACTCATCATGAAACTCCACTTCAATCTCATCTTTTAACTCACGTGTTTCATTCTTATGATACACCAAAAAAGTATTCAATTTTATGTAAATATTTAAGGCTTATATTTGGTGATATTGCACTTTAAAGAAAGGTATTTTCATGCTTTATTGCAGGTATACTACGTCTAGGAATTTTGAGCTTAAAGGATGCAAAAGGAAGAACTTTGGAGTCAAAAGTGGCATTTTAAAAAATTGAACTGGCACCTAGGCGCCATAATATAGAGAAGACGACGCTTAGGTGCTTGATTTTAGCGCCTAGGCGCCAGAGATAGTTATTTTCATAAATGCATTGAAATTGGACGGATTTTGAAGAGGTGCCTATGGAGACTCATGGGAAATTCGTCCCTGCATTATAAAAGGGTGTTTTTATGTCAGAAAAAGTGGTGTGTGTGAGTGAGGCATGAGAATCAAAGTGTGGGAGAGTGTGGTAAGTGAATCTAAGAGTTGTAAAAGGAGAAGAAAAGTGATAGATTTCTTCTTCTTTACATTTCTAAGAGAGATTTGAGTATTATTGTAAATAATTAAGTGTTATTGTATAGAGAGAAGATTCAAAAGAACTTCAAGGGATTTGCTTGGGGAAGAGATCGAGTTAAGTTATTTTACTTTTCTTTCTTATTTTGTAAACTTATTTATATATATATAATTCATGGTTTGTTATATCTTCCTCATGAATTCTGAGTATATATTTTTTTCCTTCTCCCTACAAAGAGAAATGGTCATGTGAAGAATCAAGTTTTTTGTGCAATGTTTTAATTTAATAATTTTGATGATTCAAACTTCAAACTTTATTTACTTTTCGATCTGACCAATTAAATTTTTAAAATTTTTTGTCAATCATACGATCCGAGAAGGCTATGATTTCTATAACAAAGTAAGAATAACATTCAATTTCATGGATGAGAATGTAGTCCATGGGGTTGAGTGTATATAAATAGGAAACTATTCATTGATAGGCGTAGAATTGGAGATTTTAGGGTGACAGACTAAAATTACCAAATTGGTCCAGACGTTTAGAAACTAAAACAAGATGTTAGCCCTCATTTGAAGAGAACGTGGGAACTCTGGAGTGAGAGCTAGCATCTTCCCAACCTATCCACAGATTTAAGAGCTAAAAACTGGATTAACCAATGTTCTTTATCGTTTGTAAAAAAGGATAAAAAATATAACTGCTCATATTTGACACAATACAATTTTCTTAAATTTGATAATTCATAGACTATAATCTTGTTATAAGGGGAAGGATGCTTTCTTAAATTTGAACTCTTCATCACAAAACCTAGTTTAGTTTTTAGTAAATTTAGCTTTGAAGTTTAGAGATTAGTGGAGTAAATGTAGTTTTCTTTAGCAGTGGTTGTGGTCTAGTTCTTCTTCTTTAATAGCCTAGGGTCTAGTCATAGGACTTTCCTATTGACTATTACTAGAAAACTAGAAAAGGAACCCTCAACATTAGAAATTACAAACTCCTATTTACTCAACTTGAAGTTCCACATAATGGTCATAACCTCTAACACTTAGTAGGTGTGGTCATTATGGGGAACCCAAGGAGAGTTCCCCATAGGATTGACCCTAGGTGCTGGTCTAGAGCTAAGATACTCACCTCATTCAAAATCATAATACAAACCCAAAATTCCTTGACTTTGATCCCTTATTCCTTTGGGAGACTCATGTAGATGGTCGCCTAAACCCTCAGGCCCTAGGCTAGGGTTTAGCTAAGACCAGTACATAGAGGACCCAAATGGGGTTTCCATTGGTCTATAGCTCATTTATGGTGGTTGACACCCCAACTCTATCAAAAATACCCAACTTGGTCTTTTTGCTCCTAAACTCCCCCAAATTACCTAAGTAGAATTACCTAAGTAGCATTGAACCCCTAAATTTGGCCAAAATTCTCAAATTTGCCCAAAATACCCAAATTTGTTCAAAAATCATTTCAAACCTTTTGAAAACATCCAAATTACCCAAAATCAAAAAAAATTTTCTAAATTACTAAAATGCCCCTCCTTAGCCCAAAATTTTAAAACTTCCCAAAAATTTCTAAAACCATCCAAATATTCCCAATTTCATTTTTCTCAAATACCACATGACTCAATGTGACTAATTTGATCAATTTGACCAAAACCCCCAAATTGCCTTTAAAGGCCCAATTTCCCTAAATTCACTTAAAATGTCCATCAATTCGGTCCCAATTTCCCAAAATTTCAATTCTAAACCCAAATTAAACTTCTATATGACAAATCTAAACTAAATCCAACCTCAATTGGCCCATGCTTTGAGCCCAATTTTGCTCTAAGTCAAACCCCCAATTTTGGCCCTATGACTTGGTTCCACCAAATTGAGCCCCATAGCCTACTCCATTGGTCTCAATTTGAAACCTAAAATCTTTATAATACTCCTAAAAATCAAAATTTTCCTTAAATTGGCCTTGGTGAAGCCTCAATTTCATTCAATCTCAACCCAATTCCAAAAAATCCCTAATTTTTCTTTAAATTGGCCATGTCTCAAAATTCCACCAAATTGATTGCCTTAGCCCCAAATTTTCCACTCCATTCCTTCATGAAATTCATGAAAAATATTCATAGAATATTCATAGAATATCCCTTGATCATTTGGACCATTAAATTGAGCCAAATTCTAAGCCTAGCTCAACTTAAGCCCAAGTCTAGTCCAACATGATCAAATTGACCAAAATCTCAAAATTCTTCAAATTGAGCTTCCAATTGAACTCAAAATTACTTCAATACTTCACCAAAAATGTTCATTAAAATCATATACACAATGTTGATCAATCAATTGGGCTCAAAGTCATGGCTATCCTAACCCAAAGCTAAGCTTTGGTCATTTAGACACATTTTGGACCCATGCACCAAAATTGGCCTAGCTACCTTAAAGCCACCAACTTTATGACTCCACAACCACGAAACTCCTCTTAGGGACCAGGCTAAACCATGCAAAACCCACCAAAGCATGCTATGAACCAATGGATCCCCAAATTAAGGGATTTTAACCCAATTTTGGACCCAACTTGCAAAATCTCTCACATCATCTCTAACTCTTGAGGGTAAATCATAAGTAAGCCTCCCATAGCTCATTTGAATTTCTGGCCACCTCCCCGGACCTTACCGGCCAACCTAGTGGCCAAAAAACACCAAAAATATGCTGGAAAACACCAAAAAAGTTAGCCACCCCCAAAAATTTAAACCTAATTCAAACCTAGAGGCCACATTATCCCATTTGAAATTTAGAGCTTCTCTGCCCTTCACCTAAGCATCATTTTGCACCCCTCAATTGACCATGATAGCCAGCCTAAGCCAATTTTATTTAAACCTCACCTCCATGGCCAATGGAGGAGAGCTGAAAATTTTTTAAGGAAACTCTGCCAAACTGCCCTCAAAGACTCCCTAAGACCTCCTCATTTCAAGCCAACCATTTTCCCCCACTGAGCTTTACTATGGGAGCTCAATTTTGAGCTTGAATTTTTGCCAAAAAACTAGGACATATCTCTCTACACCTCCATAATGAATCAAACTTCAATTAACTAAGCACACACCTTCCTCACAGTGAAAGAAGTTGATTCCCCATGAAAGCCCCCTCTCAATCAGCCTCTAGTATAGAACTAGACCAACACCTGAAATTAAATCGAGCTTGGTCGAATTCATACCTAGACCATTCACCAGGGCACAAGGCTTCATCTTGAGGTTCGTTGGGACAAATTGAAGCTACCACAACCATATGATTGAAGCCTCCCCTCTCAAACAAATGTATTGAACTCCAACCCTAATCCAAGCCTATTTTCACTCTCAATACGTATTTTCTATATTTCATACCGTATAATCCATATAGATAGGTTTCTCTTGAGTAGATGAAGCTCTAGGAATAAAACCCATGAGATGTGGTTGAGTCTAGAGGGATATCTTAAGGTTTGAGTGTGGACGATTTTTGGGTTAGCCTATTTGGGGTTGATGACGGGGAGCTGTCAGATCGCGTGTTTATCTCATCAACGGATGAGATGTAGCCGGATGAACTCTTGATACGTAAACAACGAGCCGGGTGGCATGCTAGGGTGGAAAGCACAGCGAATGGGAGCACGCCACGTCATCGTTCGAAGCTGCCTAGGATGAAGTGGTGTTGTGCATTTTGTGGCACCACGTATTTAAATAAATAAATAGGGAATTAAAAAAATTAGAAAATGACCCTTAACTTCAAAAATCCATATCTTGGTGTTAAAAAATCACAAAAATAAAATAAAAATATCCTAGTGCTCAGTGAACAAATGAGAACAATGTGGAAATAGTTTGACATTTATTTGATGCACTATTTTAAGTCTTTTGATTCTCTATGCATATAGACATTTGAAGCTCATTTGATAACTCAAAATGATTTTCTAAGTTAAATATCATTTCTAACACTAAAATGATTTTTACCAATTAAAATATAACTCAAAAAATTATAAAAATTAGTTTGTGGAGTTATCTGTGATTAGAGGGATTTTATAAAAATAAATTTGTATTTAAAATGAAAAATAACATTTTTAAGCCTTTCCTTAATATTTAAATAATTAAAAAATGATAAAAATCACCAAAATAATAAAATTCATATAAATGTTCTAAATTTTTTCCTAAGAACTTAGGAATAATTGGAATATTTTTCCTAATTTTCTAGGTGAAGATATTGAATTATGAAGCTTAAAATAATTTTTTAAGGCTAAAAATGGATTTTCACTAAAATAATTCTAACAATTCAAAGAAAAATCATAAAAATGTAAAATTTAATTATATGGGCTCCTTGACCTTAGAGATATTTAATAAAAATGTGAAACTTAATTTTCTACATTAAAAATATTTTATAATTAATAAATAACTCAGAAATTAAAATAATTCTAATAATTCAAATAGAACTCAAAAAATCCTGAAATTTTGTCCCAATGATTCTATAATCTAGTCATATCTCCAGTAAAAATTTTAAGTGATCAATCATTGCCTTGGTCAAGATAGGGAATTTTCTTTGAAAAATCCTATTTCTTGCATTTAAAAAATATATAAATTAAATTAAAAATTGAAAAATCACATTTTCTCCTCTAATTTCTTAATTGAACTATGAGTGAGGTGGGATGCAAGTTCCAAAGTCATTTGAATTAAATTTGATGAATTATGAGGTATTAGAGCCTTAGGGGCAAATATGTAATTTTAGAAATTTAGCCTTAATTATCATTTAGGCTCAATTCAAGAAGGAAATATGTGTAACCTTTGATTCTAATCAACATATTTGGATGACTGAAACACAAGAGGATTAATTAGTAGAAACCAATCTCACTTTTATTAATTAATAGATAAATTTGTAATTTTCTTAAATTATTAAAATTTGATAGTCTAGTCAATTAAATGATCTTAGACTTAGGGGTATGATTTTGGGTGTTGATAACTAACTAATCTAACACTCATATTTGATGTTCAAATGAATTTCAAAAATGAATCATCAGCACTTAAGATTCAACCTTTTTTAAAATAACTAAGACATCTACCAAAATCTTAAGGGCTTAGTAGTGACCTAGGCTAAATCGAATTTGGTTAAATGAGGATTAGAAAAGTGAAAATAGTTAAAAATTAAACATCTTTAAAAA
>NW_018164960.1:270673-289978 GCF_001263595.1 Phalaenopsis equestris | reverse complement strand
CTCAAATTAAATTATAAGTGATAATTACCTTACTCTTAAGGATAATTGAAACATCAATGTTCATTGAGCATTAAAGGTACTTACAGGATGTGTTTTTAAGCAACATAATAAGTTTAAAAAAGAGCTTGAGACTTTTCATCAGGCAGTGAGAGGGAAGCATGAACCTACTTCTTTCTCTAGATCTGTTGGATACCTCGGAGGTCCACTGAACTTAATATGTTTTGCTTAACAAAAATCATCTTTAACCAAATTAATAGACACCCATCAAGATATGACCTAGGGTTGGGTAGATCACTAAAACCTTATTTTTCCGCTTTATATAAAGTGCTCTCATTATTTAGGCTCAATTCAAGAAGGAAATATGTGTAACCTTTGATTCTAATCAACATATTTGGATGACTACACAAGGGATTAATTGATAGAAACCAATGTCACTCCTTTCAATTAAAGGATAAATTTGTAATTTTCTTAAATTATTAAAATTTGGAAGTCTAGTCAATTAAATGATCTTAGACTTAGGGGCATGAATTTGGGTGTTGATAACTCACTAATTCAACACCCTCATCTTTGATGTTCAAATGAATTTGAAAAATGAATCATCAACACTTAAGATTCAACCTTTTTTAAAATAACTAAGACATCTACCAAAATCTTAAGGGCTTAGTAGTGACCTAGGCTAAATCAAATTTGGTTAAATGAGGATTAGAAAAGTGAAAATAGTTAAAAATTAAACATCTTTAAAAACACTACAAGCCCAAGTTAAAAAAATTCGCAAAGTGTCTTGATACATTAACTTGCCCCTTTAAGGGTTTTCACCCGCATAATCCTCAAATTAAATTATAAGTGATAATTATCTTACTCTTAAGGATAATTGAAACATCAATGTTCATTGAGCATTAAAGGTACTTACAGGATGTGTTTTTAAGCAACATAATAAGTTTAAAAAAGAGCTTGAGACTTTTCATCAGGCAGTGAGAGGGAAGCATGAACCTACTTCTTTCTCTAGATCTGTTGGATACCTCGGAGGTCCACTGAACTTAATATGTTTTGCTTAAAAAAATCATCTTTAACCAAATTAATAGACACCCATCAAGATATGACCTAGGGTTGGGTAGATCACTAAAACCTTATTTTTTCGCTTTATATAAAGTGCTCTCACATGCATTTTGAGTTTCAGGTGATGGAACGAGAAGACTCTCCAGGTACACTTTATAGTTTACAGTGTCGTCTTTCTTATACTTTCATACTGTACTTTTTATGGTTATAAAACTTGCATGCTAAACAAAAATGTCACCCTGCATGAAAACCCAAACTG
This sequence comes from Phalaenopsis equestris, assembly GCF_001263595.1. Taxonomy (NCBI): domain Eukaryota; kingdom Viridiplantae; phylum Streptophyta; class Magnoliopsida; order Asparagales; family Orchidaceae; genus Phalaenopsis; species Phalaenopsis equestris. The sequence goes on along the minus strand of NW_018164960.1, from coordinate 288,663 downwards.
TTAGGATAGCCACAAAACCAAAACCCAAAACTAAAATTAAAATCAACCAAAATAAAAATCACCTCCACAACATTCAAAATATAAACCAACACAAAATTTAATCACAAACATCACAAAAAATTTCAACTACAACGAAATTAAGACGTCTCTATCAGATGATCGGGAATCCCTCGGAGGAGGTAACATACAGTTGCTAACAAGGCTTCCTACGGTCTAAATGAAAGTATGGAACGTCATTAAGTTGAGTTTAGTAAATTCATTTAGACTAAGTAAATCCAATAGAAAATAGTGGTGCCAGAATGAGGGAATAGTAGGATCCTAACTGGTGTCGCTCTAATCAACTTTAACATGCCCCAATAATTTTTAAGGAACTGCAATTGACACCATAATTGGACACCCTAGAAAACTTAAACTCGTAACGACAAGAAGCTTGAAGCAGCATGGTGGGCAGCACGACCATCTTCAACAGCAGAACATGTCTTCCCCAGCAAAATCATTCATTTCCTTAGAATTAAACAACCAAGCCATATGATTTCGAGGTAGTCTGCTTATGCAACATAAATCCTTACCTTATCTTTTGGCCTTTGTACAGCCCTGCTGTACAATCAAAACCCTAACTTGTCTGAGGATTTCGAGGTTGTCATTCATCACGATGACTTAAATCCTCACATCTTCCAAGCTATTTGTGTGACCGTTTCACACAAATGTAAGCCCTAACTAATAAAATTAGCAAGATGAAACACTCAAATAATTTCTCCTCAAAACTGAAGCCAAACAATAGGATAGATTAGAAAGTCACCAAGGTTCTCCTCCATATCCATGCCATCCTCTAGTTTTTCCTCCTTTAGATTCCAAAAACAAAATGTTCTAAATTTGAGCCAATCCCATTTCACACTTTTTTGTTCGATATTGTTGAAAAGTTATATCCTTTGACCTCCTTGAAGATAATATTTCTTGATTTTTATCAAGAGTTTTCTTAGGTGGCTTCGGTCATTTAAGATGTAATTAACTATAGGTGCTTGCTCTTATAGGAAGTTTGCCCTAACCCAACTTAATATAAACACTATTTAATTCTTGATATCAAATAAATGAAATTGTCGGCAAATAAAATGATTTCGCAGACCAAACAGATGTCATATATATCTCAGTTTATTTGATTCAGCTTCATCCTCAAATCTTGTGTTTATCCTTTGGGATAGATACATAGTTTGAGGTGCATTGCTCTTTCATTTAAACTATGAAAAATATGAGATCAATTTGATTTCATATTTTTTTAAACTTAAATATATATGTAAATTAAAATGTTCTTCCGAAGCAGGCGACAAGATTTTGATTCTGGTGACCGATAGCTTCTTACGGGCAACTCCACAACCTAAAATAGTGCCAACACAACATTAAACAAATTTCATTATGTTTTCTTACTTAATTTTTTCATATTTTAAATATTATTCTTTTGTGTAATTTCCCTTACAAATTTTCACCTCCCTGTGGGATCAATACTTAAAACTCCATTAGAGCCCTTTTTTACTTGAGTGATACGTATACTTGCATTTGAAACTTAGTGACGATTTGAAATTAAAAATACACCTTAATTCACTAAGAGTGGTAGCTTTAGATATTTTAAAGTAGAAAACTTATTATACTTAAGTAAATTTTGTTGTGATTAATCTACATATTTTTTAGTATATCTGTCTTGTGTGTTGTGGCGTTGAAAAACATTTATAATGTATAACAAAACACATCAAGTTTTTGGCGTCATTGTCGGGGAGGCTGCAGTAAATTAATTAAAAGACTTTGTTTGAACTATAAATCTTATTTTAAAAATATCAAAAAATATATATAAAAAAGAAGAAAAAAAATATACGTTATTTTTTTAATGTTTATTTTTATAATTGTTACTTGTATTTATGTATGTGAAGAATAGGATCCGAATGATTAGTGACATACGATTCAGAATTAGAACAAACTATAAGAAAATATTGAAAACATAAAGAACTTAACATAATAAAAAACAATTTAAATAATCAATGCATGGAAAATGAACATCAATAGAGACCATTAAGAGACTATGTTAACCCTACAACAGATGAAATTCACTTGACTATATAAACTGTTGTTATAGCTGCTAATTCATTTAAGCTTAAACTTGCTATTATCCAAATGGTACAAAATAATCAGTTTGGGAGAATACCATCTGAAGATACAAATTTTAATCTTGCTAGTTTTTTACAATTGTGTGTTGTATTTAAATATGACAGAGTGTCCAATGACGGCATCAGATTTATACTTTTTCCTTTTTTCATTAAGAGACAAAGCTAAGATATGGTTAAACTCTTTAACACCATTATCAATCAGCACTTGAGGAGAATTATCTCAAAAAATTTTTGCTAAATATTTCAAACCATAAAAAATTACTAAGCTTAGAAACGTTATTACATCTTTTTATCATTTTGAAGGGGAATCAATATATGAAGCTTGAGAACGATTTAAAGATCTCCTTAGGAAGTTTCCACCCCATGATTTATCATATTGGTTAATAATTCAAATATTTTATAATGGATTAGTGGGATCTCTTAGATCTATTATTGATCTTAGATCTATTATTGACATTATTGACGCTGTTGTTGGTGGATCATTAATGTTAAAACCATTCGATGAAGCATATTCGTTAGTTGAAAAGATGGCTACAACAATTTTCAATGGACCTCTGATAGGGTAAATCCAAAAAGTGTAGCCAGTGTTCATGACTCTGACGCAATTTCTGTGTTGGCTTTTTAAATTGTTGCAATATGAAAGAAGTTGGATCACTTTGGAATGAATATATCTCAAACATCATCAGTGGTTAAGGAAAATTCATTCGGATAAATGATAGATTCTCAATCATCATATGAAACTTTGAATGCAATAAATAATTGGTCTAATAATCCCCATTCTAATGATTACAATCTTGGTTGGAAAAATCACCCTAATTTAAGCTAGAATAATAATAACTTTAATAGTGTAAATCTACAATGGGGGAACAATCAAGCGAACTAACACTTCAGTGAACCCATTGAGAAATTTAAACAACCAGGGAAACACTAATTATAGACCTTCTTATCCTCTCGATTTTAATAGCAATTCACAATTTAAGGAGAATAAATTGTCTATGGAAGAATTGGTTTTACAAATGGGCAATCAATTACAAAGTCAGTGAGTAGCAAATAGAAACATTGAGAATCAATTGTGACATATTGCTATTGTACTTAGCAGTAGGCCTCAAGGAACTCTTTCTAGTAATATTGAGATTAATCTTAAAGTCCAGAATAAAGAGAAAATTAAAGCTATGCAACTAAGAAGTGGAAATAAAAGTTCAAAAAGAGATTGAAGTTGAGAATGAAGGGGTGGAAATTGAAAAATCTGAGGAAGATATTCATCATGATTTAGAATATCCTATTAAAACAATTAAAATTACTATAGAAAAACCACGACATTCATTTTCTCAAAGATTGAGATACTAAAAATTGGATAAACAATTCTCAAATTTTTTTTAAAATATTTAAGAAACTATCATAAACATTCCATTTGTTGAAGCCTTCGAACAAATGGCGAGCTATGTAAAGTTTACAAAGGATATACTTAATAGAAAAATGAAGTTTATAGATAATGAGATGGTTTCACTTAGTGAAGAGTGTAATGCTACAATTCAGAAAAAGCTTCTTAAAAAACATAAAGATCCTGGTAGTTTTACTATTTCTTGTGTTATAGGCAAAAAAGTTTTTGGAAAAGCTTTATGTGATTTGGGAGCTAGTATTAATCTTATGCCTCTTTCTATTTTCAGAATGTTAATATTAAGAGATATTTCCACTACTACAACCCTTCAGTTAGATGATCAATCGATCACCTATCCTAAAGGAGTTGTAGAAGATGTACCCTGGTAAATGTTGATAAATTTATCTTTTATGTGGAATTCATTGTGTTAGATATGGAGGAAGATAAGGAAATTCCAATCATTTTAGGGAGACCTTTCTTATAATTGGAAGAGCTATGATAGTTGTTCAAAAAAGTGAGTTAACCATGATAGCCAATGATGAAGAAGTTACATTTAATATATCAAAATCCATCAAAATACCAGTAGAAGGAAAAGATAATGAATGCTTCAGGATAAAAATTTGTGATTATTTGAGTAACGATCATTTTATGAAAAGTTTTGAAGAGGAAATAGAACAAGAAGATTTGAAATTTGAAGATGAGGATAAAATTTAAGATAAGTTCATCGAAATATGTGATAAAGATATAGATTATGTTCAAGAAAGATATGAATTGTTAGACACTATGAAAAATAATAAAATCTTATTCCTTCAATTGAAATACCATCTAAACTCAATATGAAAGTACTCCCTGCATATTTAAAATATGTTGTTTTAGGAGATTCATCTACATTACCTGCTATAGTATCCTTAGAGTTAATTGAATTACAAGAACAGAAATTATTAGAAATTTTAAGAAAATATAAGAAAGCTTTTGAATAGACATTAGCTGATATCAAAGGAATCAGTCCTTTGATTTGTATGCATAGAAATTTATTAGAAGATCATCATGAATCGAAAGCTAATCTTTAAAGGAGATTAAACCCTATAATGAAAGAACTGGTTAAGAAAGAAATTTTAAAATGATTAGATGCCAAAGTAATATATCTTATCTCGAACAGTGCTTGGGTAAGTCCAATTCATTGTGCTCCAAAGAAAGGGGGTGTGGCTGTTGGTGTCAATGAGAAAGAAGAATTAATACCAACATGACAAGTTAATGGTTGGTGAATCTGTATTGACAATAGTAAATTAAATTTTGCCACTTGGAAATATCACTTTCCTTTACCTTTTATGGACCAAATGTTGGATATAGTAGTTGGGCACAAATATTTTTGCTTTTTATATGGATATAAGGGTTATCATCAAATTCTTATTTCTCCTAAGAATTAAGAAAAGACAGCATTTACTAGTCCTTATAGTTTATTTTCTTTTATATAATGGCCTTTGGTTTATGTAATGCACCTGCAATATTTTAAAGATTTATGATGTCTATATTTTGTGAGTTAATTGAAAAAGAAATAGAAGTTTTTATGGATGACATTCAGTATTCAAAACTTCATTTAAATCATGTTTAAATCATTTATAAAAAGTCTTAGAACGATGTGAAAAGACAAATTTAGTAGTGAATTGGCAGAAATGCCAATTTATGGTTGTAATTTATTGTTGTAGAAGGAATTGTACTTGGACATAAAATTTCTGAAAAGGGTATGGAAGTAGATTCGATGAAAATTCAAGTTATAGTTAAACTACCTCCTCCTACTACAGTGAGAGGGGTTAGAAGTTTTTTAGAACATGCTAGTTTCTACATGTGATATATTAAAGATTTTTAAAAAATTACTAAGTCTCTATGTCAATTGTTAGAAAAAGAAGCAAAATTTGATTTCAATCAAAAATGCATTAATGCCTTTGAAATATTAAAATAAAAATTAATATTAATCACTGCTACTATAATCGTTTCACCTTATTGGGAGAAAACATTATAGCTAATGTGTGATGCTAGTGATTATGCAATTGGGGTTGTATTATGACACATATATGACAAAATTTTTAAAATTATATATTGTGCAAGTAGAACTCTGATTGAAGTTCAAATTAAATATACAACTGTTGAGAAAGAGTTATTGGCAATTGTAATTCTTTTTATAAGTTTAGGTCATATCTCATTGGAGCTAAATGTATTGTGCATGTTGATCACTCAGCTATAAGATATTTGATAAAAAAGAATGATGAGAAACCAATATTAATTAGATGGATCATTCTGATGTAAGAATTTAATTTTGTGGTAGTGGATAAGAAGGGATCTGATAATCAAATAACGGATCAATTATTTAGGCTGAACGAGAAAATCATTTAATTATGAAAGTAAAATTAACAAAAATTTTCCTGATGAACATCTATACACTTTTAATGAATGAAATGTACCATGGTATGTGAACATAATGAAATATATCATTAATGATCTTTTATCGTATAGATTGACACCGCAAAAAACAGAAAAAAATTAATTTATGATGCAAAATTTTACTTTTGGGATGACCCATATTTATATAAATAATGTAAAAATCAAGTTATTTGAAGATGTGTACCATACGAAGAAACTAAAAAATATTATTAAAAAATATCATGATTCTGAATTTGGGGGACATTAGAAAATTATACAATTTGAATTTTATTGGTCTGCTCTACTTATGGATGTTAATACATATATAAAAACATGTGATTGATGTTAGCGAGTAGGAAATATTTCAAAAAGGAATGAAATGCCCCTAAATTTTACATTTGAAGTTGAAATTTTTTATTTTTGGGGATTGGATTTTATGGGACCATTTGTATTCTCTTTCATAAATTTATACATATTAGTTGCAGTAGACTATGTTTCTAAATGGATCGAAGCAGTTTCTTTACCTCGATGTGATGCTCAGAGTGTTTTAAAATTTTTAATGAAAATTATTTTTACAAGATGTGAAATGTCTAAAGTAATCATTACAGATGAGGGATCTCATTTCAAGAATAAAAGAATTGAAAATTAGTTGGAAAATATGATATAGAGCATAGAATCTCCACTGCTTATCATTCCCAAACTGGCGGTCTAGTAAAATTATTTAACCGTGAAATTAAAAGAATCTTGGAAAAGACTATAAATCCTAAAAAAAAATGGATTGGTAGATTGGATATTGCATTATGGGCTTACAGAACAACTTATAAAACTCCTATAAGAATGTCTCCATATAGACTTATTTTTGAAAATAATTGCCACTTTCTAGTAGAATTGAAGCATTAAACTTATCAAGCTATTAAAGAATTTAATTTTAATTTAGAAGATTCTGACGAGAAAAGATTATTGTAACTGAATGAGCTCAAAGAAATCAGAAATGAATCTTATGAAAATGTTAAGATTTATAAGGAAAAATTAAAAAATTGGCATGATGACTTATCAAGCTATTAAAGAATTTAATTTTAATTTAAAAGATTCTGACGAGAAAAGATTATTTTAACTGAATGAGCTCAAAGAAATCATAAATGAATCTTACGAAAATGTTAAGATTTATAAGGAAAAATTAAAAAAATTGGCATGATCTGAAGATAATAATAAAGGAATTTGAACCTGAAAAAAAAATTTTATTGTATAACAGAAGATTGAAATTATTTCCTGAAAAACTTAAGTCCAAGTGGCTAGGGCTCTTTACTGTTAAAAAAGTCTACCCATATGAAGTTGTAGATTTTGAAGATCCAAGAATTAGAAAAATATTTAAATTTAATGGGCATAGGTTAAAACCTTATTTTGATGGACATAGACTAATTTTTACAGAGGTTTTAATGTTGGGTCACTCAGAGTAAAAACTGAGAATGTCGAACTGACGACGTTAAACAAAGCGCTTTGTGAAAGACAACTCATAGTTATGTGTTTAACTATTTTCAATTTTTTATGTAATATAAGCTCTTGCGATTAAATTATATGTGATTTAGAGACGTACATGTTAAGAAAATACATAAAGATGTTTTAATTATTCAGTTTTATGTAAGGTATGAAAGTTATTTTGGACCTTAGACAAAACAGTGCAAAAAAGTGCACTGGCGCCTAAGTGCCTGTTTCACGAAGCATTGGCATGTAGGCGCTAGAATCTAGCACCTAAGCGCCACTTTCCAAAAGTTCGGCGCCTAATCACCAGAATCCAACGCCTAAGCGCTGCAGTTTGAGAAACTGTCCCAAAACTATCTATTGACGATTTTTGGTCAAATTTTCTCTATATAACTCTTAAAACATACCATTTCGAGTTAAATTAAATTGATAGAGAGGGAGAGGATTCACTAATCTTGTTCCTATGGCTTCCAACTCCAAGGAATCTTCTAAATAAGAGATTTTCAACCAGAGAAAGTTCATCAGTTTCGATGCACAAAGGTTGCATGACAAGGTCCTTATGAAGAAGAGGTTGATCAAGAAAAGGGGTTTTGTGAATTGAGGATTCAATACTCCTGGTACTATTGTGGAAGAAATCAATGTGCAAAGGTGATGGGAAGTACTATGCTACACAATTGAGGCCGAAGTAATTCCTATTGTGAAGGAATTTTATGTGAATCTTAATGGGAAAAATCAAGGAGTTGTCTATGTTAGAGGCAGGTAGGCACCTTTTAATCCTTTAAAAATTAATTATTTGTTCTTGATCGAGACTGTTCTAATTTGTCATTATGCCAACTTTGCCCCTCTAAGAGACAATATGAATGGAGTTTTTAAATTCTTGAAGAATGAAGATGGAACATGGGAGATAAGAGATAAAAATATTGTAAGTTTTCCTTCTTCATTGTTGAATTCCGCATCGAAGCCTTGACATATCTTTATTTCAGCAAAATTGCTCACTACTACAAAAATCAGTAAAGTAACGATGGAAAGTGCTATATTGAACTATTGTATTCAAACTGGATTATCTATCGATGTGGGTGTTATAATTGTAAACTATACTTGTGGTTTGATTTTAAAGAGATCTAATCTTGGTGTTGGACATCCATCCAGAATATTTTTGTTTTATAGCCAATCATAAGTTCCATATGAAAATTGATAAAAAGTGCTTCTTCCTTAGAAGTCCATGGACATAGTATTAAACTTTGATTACTTAGAAAATGGAGAAGTGGATGAAATAAATGTTTTTATGGATCAATCATCTCAAAATTCATCATCTATACGACCCAAATTTCTAGATAGTTCATTTGTTATTTTGAAGAATATTAGAAAGTTGGAGAATGAGATGATTAATACTCTGAATGCGATTAGTAGTATTTTTGATCAGTTCGACCATCTAGATTAGAGAATTAAAGACCAATTTGATCACACTAGACTTACGGAAGAGGCTATGGTGTGAATGTATAAGAAAAATGTTTGGATCAAAGAAGACTCGACTGATGAATTTCCTCACCATCATTTCTATAATTTATCCGTGCATCACCAACCATGGGAGATATGTGAGAAGATGATAGTAATGAAGATGAAGATGTGTAGCAACGCTGAAGTTTGGAATTTGGTTTATAAGAGCTTATTTGAGTTTAGTTATGTTGAATTTCCTTAGTTTTGATATCAGACTTATTGTGTTTGTTATTAGTATTTGAAGTTTAGTTCTCAGCATTAGGATGTGTTGGTGTGATTTTGATGTTGAGTTTATGTGTGATTTCAAAATACTTGTTTGTAAGTGTTTGGATTTATGTATAAAAATTTGAAGTTATTTGTTATTTGTGAAAATTTGATGTTAGTAAATTACTTAATTATGAAAATTAAAGTTAATTTAAACTAATTAGAAGATGGAGTGCTTTGGTGTACAACGCGTTTTACAAAAAAAATAATAAAAAATGAAATTTTAAGCATTGGCTCCTAGGCACCAAAACTACTGAGTCATTAAAATCACAAAAATGAAGAGTGTCAACCATTTTTCTGCTTTGGACCTTCTTCTACCTTGCGACTAAGGGCGAATAGCAAACTAGGGCTTCCAAATACTCGAATTTGACACAATTTTTTGGGCTAGAAATTCTTGGATTTCATCTTTTCTTAGTAAAAGTTTCACTTTAACCTAGAAATTTTTTATTTTAACCATGGATTTCTCCTACATTATGTGAAAATTAAAAATTAGAGATTTTGGAGAAATTTAGTGAAAATTCCAGGTTGTGAAGTTTCTTAGCATTGATTTTGATTTTAGGGGTTTACTTTATCTTTATAGAAAATTTATGTGGAAATATTTCGAATTTTTATAACTCATAGGAGGCTTGTGAAATGAGAAAATTTTTAAACTTCAAGGCTCGACATCATTATAATACTCAACTCACTTCAAGGAAACTAATTCAGGAATGAGCATTTTACAATCTCGGTGGTCCTATGGAGGGATTGATTGTGGCAAGAAATTGAGAAACTTTTTTTGTTATTTCAAGGTTGTAGCAGTTGTCTCGATCGTCTGAGAATTCTATGCAAACCTTCTACAGGCTTTGGATGATTACGTATTTGTTCAAGGTAAGAACGTTGAATTCACCCCAGAAAGAATAAATGCACTATATGGGTTGAGGGACAAATTTCATTGTGAATATACTACATTTTATACTTTAGATTCTGCACTGGATGAAGATTTAGATTATCTGACCGATGGAGGAGGAGTTTGGAAAATGATGAATGATCATAAGGTAAACTTCTCTACCTCTATGTTAAACGCTCAATCTAAAGCTTGACATTATTTTATTTCTGCTCAACTTCTTCCATCAAATCATCTGAATGAAGTCACTAAGGAGAAAGCCACTTTAAATTTCATTATTCAACAAATGAAGAGAATAAACATTGGTGCTCTCATCTATCAGAATGCTCATAATTCTTCTAGAGATGGGACTACTGGAGGTTTATGATACCTAGCCTTAATTTTTTACTTTATGTGATCATTCATAAGTGGGGTATGATAGATCTAAAAAATTAATACAACCTTTTAAACCTATCAGTAATCCCAGTGTTCATACATATGAGTTGCATGCTGGACAGAAAGCTAGGGGTAGAGGCAGTGATATACCTTCCACTTCAGCTTCTGGATCTTCTGCATCCCGCACTGCTTCTTTAGAGAATGTTATGGAGCAGTTAATTATTCAACAGGGTGATATTTTAACTCTCAGGAATCATATGAGAACTTTGGAGATGATGATAAAGTATTTGAGTGGAGATCATAATGTAGAATTCCCTATTTGCCCCCATTTTACACCTTATGAGCCTAAAGTAGAATTTAAGAAGAAGATGAAGATGATGAGGAGGAGGAGCATGATGAGTAGTTTACTTTCATGCTTGTTTTACGTAGTTTTATTTGTTTTCATGTAACCTGTAAACTTTTTATGTTTAAATGTAGATTGTTTATTTCCATTTCATTATTGTTTCTTTTAGCAATTTGTTGCTTATGTTTAGAACTCTCATTTACTTAGCAAATCTTTTTTGATATATCATGTTTTACATAATGTTATATACCATATTCTTTTTAATTGGTTTCTGCAAAGTTTCAAGTTCAAACCCCCTCTACAGGCTAGTTTAATTTAAATGCATTTAAGGTTTTCTTTCTACCTTCTTTTTTGTATTAAATGTTGTGCGTATTAATAATTTAAGTTTAGGGGGAAAGAAAATTTTCTTATTAAAAGAAACTAAACTTTATTTGTCCTCAACAAATTATATTTTTAAAATTATTTTTAACATAACTTTTGGTATCAAAGGCCAACTTGAAGATGATTATATTTTTTATTTTATAATTATGACTATTGACTTAAACAAAAATCTTTAATAATGAAGGTTGGCTCTAAAAGTTAAGGTATTTAGTATAAGAGTATAAGGTTATGTGTGCACTATTTAAAGTAAAGGAAATTATGTTTTTGAAATATTAAGAAAGTCTTAGAGTTATATAAAAAGAAAGAGTTGATACTTTATAAAAAATCTATTTCAAAGCTAATAAGCATTTATAAGTAAGATATGTATGAAGTTTTTAACTTTAAGAAGAGGATAGTGAAGTTCAAAATCATTAAGGGCTATCCAGATATAGTAATCCTCGTATGAAAAATAAAATAAAATAAAAGGGATTGAAAATAATCCTAAAAGAAAAAATAAAAAGAAAAGAGAAAAAGTAAAGCAAAAAGAATACATGTGAGGAAAAGCATGAGAAGATGCCTAATAAAAAATTGCCTTCACTTGAATCAACTTAAGGAAAGAGGCTTAAATACATTTCTAAACTTATAATAAAGTTTTAGCATCTTTACTAACAAAGTTCTCATGAAGATCTTTTTCATATAGTTCTCTAAGCATCCTTAATATGACAAATTACAATTACTTTTGAAATGAATAAGAAACCAAAAATTTTCTACTTTAGTGCTAGATATTCTTATATTTTTAGTTTTAATTTAAGTTATTAAAAATTTTTCTAAATTCTCACGATTGTCTTTATAAAAAAAAATTATATAAGTTTTTAAGTGATGCTCACTGCCTTAAGTCATACTTTTTAGTTTTAACTTAAGTTGCTTGAGGACAAGTAACAATTAAGATTGAGAGATTTTGATACACAAAAAAAAAAAGAAACTCAATTATATATATATATATATATATAACTTAGATTTAGTGAAATTGCACTTTAAAGAAATGTATTTTCATATTTTATTACAGGTATGCTAAGTCTAAGCATTTTGAGCTTAAAGGATGCAAAAAGGACAAAACTTGGAGTCAAAAGTTGTGTTTTCAAAAAATTGAATGAGCAACTAGGAGCTAGAAGCTGTGACTAAGCGCCAGATAAAAGAGAATTTGGTGCCTAGGTACTTGATTTTGGCACTTGATGCCAACCATAGATGGTTATTTTCACCAAAAAAACATTGAATTTGGACGAATTTTGAAAAGGTGCCCATGGAGACTCTTGGGAAATTCATCTCTACATTATAAAAGAGTGTTTTTATGTTAGAAAAAGCGGTGTGTGTGTGTCTGAGGCATGAGAATCAAAGTGTTGAAACATGTGGTAAGTGTCTCTAAGAGTTGTAAGAGGAGAGGGAAATTGAGAGATTTCTTTTTTCTTACATTTCTAAGAGAGATTTAAGTGTTATTATAAAGAGAGAAAGATTAAAGGAACTTCAAGGGATTTGCTTAGGGAAGATTTCAAGTTAATTTGTTTTACGTTTAAAAGAGATGGAGTTAAGTTATTTTACTTTTCTTTCTTATTTTATAAACTTGTTTTTATTTATAGAATCCATGTTTTGTTGTATCTTCCTCATGAATTTTAAATAGATTTCTTTGTCCTTCTCTCTACAAAGACAAATAGTCATATGAAGAATCAAGATTGTTGTGCAATATTTTAATTTCATAATTGTGATGATATAAAATTTAAACTTCATTTACCTTTCAATTTGGCCAATTGAATTGTTAAAATTTATTGTGAAACATACAATCGAGAGGCTTATGCTTTCTACAACAAAAGAATCACATTCGATTTTATGGATGAGAATATAACCCATGAGGTTGAGTGCAAATAAATATTCATTGATGGGCGTTGAATTGGAGATTTTAGGGTGATAGACTAAAATTCTCAATTTGGTCCAGGTGTTTGGAAACTAAAGCAAGATGTTGACCCTTAAGCGAGGGGAATGTGAGAACTTCAGAGTGAGCACCAGTATCTTCCCAGCCTAACTGCGGATTTAGGGACTAAGCAATGAATTAGCCAATGTTCTTTATTGCTTGTAAGAAAAATAAAGAATATAATTGCTCCAATTTGACACAATACAATTCTCTTCAATTTGATAATTCACTAACTATAATCTCGTCGTAGTAAGGGTAATGATGCTTTCTTAAATTTGAACTCTTCATCACAAAACTTATTTTAGTTTTTAGAAAATGTATCTTTGAAGTTTATAGATTAGTGTAGTAAACGTAGTTTTCTTTAGTAGAATTAAAAAAATTTCATCTTATTTTCTTACTTAAGCTTTCTATAGTTTTAATATTGTGCTTTTGTCTAATTTCCCTAACAAAATTTTACCTCCCTGTGGGATTAATAATTATGACTCCATTATAGCCCTTTATTACTTGAGCAATACGTATACTTGTGTTTGCATCCTAGTAACAATTTGAAATTGAAAACACACCTTAATTCCTTAGGAGTGTCAGCTTTAGATAATTTAAAGAAGGAAACTTATTATACTGAAGTAAATTTTATTGTGATTAATCTGCATATTTTTTAGTATAGCTGCCTTGTGTGTTGTGGTGTTGAAAAACGTTTATAACGCATAAAAAAACCCACATCATATTACTTTCAAAATTTTCTTGAAAATAATTACTACTTAAATAATCCATTATCTCCATCTGAAACATTCATCATCTTTTCCTTCAGCTAGATATTTCATAGACTTTAGTATATTAAAAGTGATTTCGTGGTCATTGACTCTCATAGTTAACTCACCTTTTTGTACATCTATCATAGCTCCTCCATTAGCAAGGAAAGGACTTGATCTCAGTTAAATATATTTGTGTAAAATTTATAAAGTTGACTCCAATTTATAATGGTGACAAAAACTTGATGTGAAATTTTAGTAATAATAATGTTAGGCTCCTAATATTGGGATTCTACACAAGTATATGTATCGTTATCAAGCAATATATGATTTTCTATTTAAGTCTCAAATATCGATCTCACAGGGAAGATTTAAATTTGAATTGATAAATTAACTAAAAGAAATTCAAAGAATCAAAAACAAAATTGCTGTTACTAATTTCGAATGTTTAAGATACTATAAAAGCTAAATTATTAACTTCTAGCAGAATTTGATTGTAAAGTTTTAATATAGCAATTACTAAACTATGTTTATGTGATGAAATTTTCTTATATGAAAAAACATCTTTCCCACTACAATGAGCTTTTCGATGAAATGAGATGAGATAAATGGTTTAAATTTGTATTGTGCCAAATATGAGCAATTTTAATTCTCTACCCTGATTCAGTGTTATAGAAAATCATTGGTTAATCTTATGTTTAGTCCCTAAATCCGTGGCTAGGCTAGGAGGATAGTGGCTCCCACTCTAGAGCTCCTACCTCCCTTCCCCTGAAGGCTAACTCTCACTTTAGTTTTTAAATACTAATATCAAATTATTTAGTCTATCACCCTAAATATTCACCAATCTAGAAATCTCCAATTCTACACCCAACAAAGTATATTTCCCTATTTATTTGCACTTAATTCCATAAATGAAATACTCCTTCATGGACCTAAATGTGTTTCTCACTCTGTTTAAAGGTAAACTAAGTTTAGAGTTGAAAAATCAACACAATTTATTTTATATTTTAATTATGACACATTCATTTATCTCTTCATTTCACGATATCTAAGAGAAGGGGGAAAGATAGAGGGAACTAATTAGACGTCATAAGAAAGATATGACAAAACAAAAAATTTTATATATAAAAGAAAGTTCATAAAATAATAATAAACAAACAACACTTATCTGAAACTCTTTTTTAAAGCAAATCCTTTGTAGCATCTCTTAGGAAATGTAGGAAAAATAAATCTCTCACTTCTCTTCCTCTCCAACACTTCTTAGAAAAAAATACACACTTAAACTCATCAGAGAAACTCAAAACTATAAAAACAATAACAAACTAATGGTGTGGAATGGCATAGAATATAGGTGTGTGAAGAGGAAAATTGAAATGAGTGGAAGAAGTTGAAATGGTGCTAAGGGGGGGGGAGTTTCTGATCAAATTTTGACCCTAAATAGAGCTGGCCCTAAATAGAGCTGAGCCTAGGTTGGTTCTCCAATAGGTGCATCCAACAACTCTTCAAAAAGCATCCAAATTTATTGAATCTTCTAGAAACAGGGCTTCCACAGACATAAGCGCCTTTGGCGCCCATCCTGGCATCGTTGGCGTCAGTGCTCCACTAATTAATTTCTAAGTCTCTATCGAGTAGAGCCGTCTGCGCCTAGTCTGGCGTCATTGGCTTTGACTCTTGTTTTGCATCCTTTTTATAGGTCTGCGTCATCCGACATCCTTCGGGCACCGTTGGGGCTGAGTAATTCTTCCAAATCTTCATTTTTGCTCCAAATTCCATCATTTTTGTTTCAAGTCCCAAAAATCAACAACCTGCAAGAAAACAAAAAAATAACTTCCATTAAAGTGCAATATTACCAAAAATGTGTATAAAATATGGGTCAAAAAATGCATATATTTTTGGAGTATCAGGTCTCCCTAAAATGATTAGTATTTCTTTATCTCCCTATATCTAATACAAAAAAATCTACAAAGAAGATAAATTCGTCCACCTTCACTAATATATCTTCTATAACCCCTTTTGGATAAGTGGTCGAACGATCAGCTATCTAAAGGGTTACAGTAGTGTGAAAAATCTCTCCTAAGCTTAACCTTCGAAAAATTGATAAAGGCATGAGGTTAATGCTTGCCCTTAAATCTTTCTCTGATTACACAAAGGATGGTAACGCTACCAGGATCTTTAAGTTTTTTAGGAAGCTTTTTCTGAAGTATAGTGATGCACTCATCACTCAGTGTAGCTGACAAATCTTTCTCTGATTACACAAAGGATGGTAACACTACCAGGATCTTTAAGTTTTTTAGGAAGCATTTTCTGAAGTATAGTGATGCACTCATCACTCAATGTAGTTGTCTCATAATCCCCAAAATTCCTTTTCTTGTTTAATATATCTTTTATAAGCTTCACATAACTTGACATCTATTCCAAATTTCTTGAATAATTCCAGGAACTTTAAAAATTGTCTATCCAGCTTCTACTATCTAACTCTATGAGGGAATAGAGGTGGTGGTTTTTCTAGATTAATTTTAGTTGGGGAATTTTTTTTTTTTCATATCTTTAGAAATATTTCTTCAGATTCTTTAGTTTTTTTTCTCTCTCATCTACCTTTTCTTTACAAACGACATTCACTATTTATTTTTCACTTTTTAATTAGACAACTTTTACTTTCTCTTTAGTGTTCCCTTTAGGGTTTATTTCAGTGTTGCTAGGAAGATTTTCTTGGGGCCTATTGCTAAGTATGTTAGCAATTTATCCCAGTTGATTCTTTATATTTCTTATAGCCATATTTTGATTTTACAACTGGTTTCCCATTTATAATACCACTTCTTCTATAGATAACTTCTTCTTCTTAAATTATTGATTATTGTTAAGCTTGTCAGATAGGAAGGTTTATAGTTCACATTTCTTTGGTTATTCCAACTTCCAATAGATTTACTTGATTATTTCTCCATTGTAAATTTGGATGGTTCTTCCAACATGGGTTATAATTTTTAGTATATAGGTTATTGGGTCTATTATTAATTGCATCTAAAGTCTCTAATGATAAAGTAGAATCAACCATATGCCTTAGTGAACTTTCCTCAATTACAGGAGTAATTTGAAGTTGGTTCATTACAATTTGATCCAACTTTCTTGATATTGTTGCAAACAGAGATGCAAGCATTGCAATCACATTAGTATCATGAACACTGATTACCTTTTTAGGATTTACCCTTTCAGAGGGTCATTGAAAGTTATTTGTAGTCATCTCTTCAATTAACGCATATGCTTCATCAAATGGTTTTGACATGAGTGATCCACCAACAACATCAACAATGATAGATCTAAGGGATCCTACTAACCCATTGTAACAACTTTGAATGATTAACCAATCGAGCAGCGCATGATGTGGACACTTCCTAAGAAGTTCCTTAAGCATTTCTCAAGCTTCGCATATTGATTCCCCTTCATACTAAAGAAATGAAGTAATGTCATTTCTATGTTTAGCAGTTTTTGAAGGTGGAAAGTACTTAGCTAGGAATTTCTGAGCTAATTCCCCCCAAATTATAAAAGAGCCAGGTGCTAATGAGTTTAACCACATTTTAGTTTTGTTTCTTAGTGAAAAAAGAAAAAACTTTAATCTAATGGTTTCATTTTACACATCGTTATAACGAAAAGTAACTCAAAGTTCTAGAAAACTTGTTAAGTGTAGGTTTGGATTTTCCGATGAAGTTCCCCCAAACTGGTTATTCTGCACCATTTGGATAATCACTGGTTTTAATTCAAATGTGTTAGCTTCTACGAGAGGAGTTTGCATACTTAAGTGAATTTCATCTGCCAAAGGGTTTGCATAATCCCTTAACGGGCTGTACCTGATGAAGTTCATTTTCCATATATTGATGATCTAAATTATTATGTGTTGTGTTCGTCATTTCTTCTAAATTATGAAATTCTTTTTGTTTTCAAAATTTTCTAATTGTTCGTTCCAACTCAGAATCGCAAGGCATTAAACCTACAATCTTGAGTACAAATAAAAACAAAGTAATAGTTCAAAAGTGAAATTATATATACATATATATATATATATATATACACATATATGTGTATATATACACACATATATGTGTATATATACACACACATATATATATATATAGA
>NW_018164960.1:255333-267933 GCF_001263595.1 Phalaenopsis equestris | reverse complement strand
CACACATATATATACATACATACATAGACTAAAGTAAACCTCCTCTATATATTTGATCCCAAACGTTATGGTTTTTAGATTGTTGGATGCATTATAATGGACTCAATATACATACATACATACATTCATATATATACATACATACATACATACATATATATATATATACATACATACATATATATTTATTTTAATCAAATATTTTGAACGCACAAATAAGCACTTTAACAATTAAGAAACACTAAAGTAAACCTCCTCTATATATTTGATCCCAAACGTTATGGTTTTTAGATTGTTGGATGCATTATAATGGACTCAATATACATACATACATACATTCATATATATACATACATACATACATATATATATATATATACATACATACATACATATATATATATATATACATACATACATACATATATATATATATATACATACATACATACATATATATTTATTTTAATCAAATATTTTGAACGCACAAATAAGCACTTTAACAATTAAGAAACACTACATTTTTTCAAGTCTAAGTCTAATTAGTTTAACTAAAATTTTACTTTAAGTCAAATTAGCTTCGATTCCCCGACAACTACACTAACAACTTGATCTCAATAATATGTATGTGCTTCGTGTGTAATTACTTCAATTGATTTCCAAACAACTGTGCCAAAAAATCGACTCACTCTGCCTGTGTGTGCTTGCACCCTTAATTCACGACTGAATGCTATTTAACAAATACTTCTTGTTATTCTCCACAATTCAATTTTACATACTATGGATACTACTCAAGTGCACGTATTGTTCAAGTAATATAGATCTTTCTTTTAAAAATGTTGAGTATCGATTCCACGAGGAAAGATATTAATTTGTAATGATTTTAGTAAAAGTTCAGTCTACAATAACTCATCTTAGCCTAATATTTTTTAAGAGTTTGATTTTCCTAACTTCATTACTTTACTCTAAAATTAAAGTTAACTAAATTAAATAAAAATCTAATCTATGGAGGTTGGTTAAATTTTGGAAAATTCTTATATAATATTCCCTCTTGCAATGAAGACAATGACATAAGCAGCAGAAGAATTTATAGAATTATGTAATAATTTTTGCCAACAAGGAACACATATCTGCCTACACACTTTTGAGTGTATAGATAAGCTTAATATTCTATGAGGTTTACACAAATAGTGGAGATGCAAAAGTGGTTAAAAGCCTGACAACTCATGGTAAGGAACCCATTCACACACATTAATTGTCACCTATAAGCTTTTAATCGAAATAGATCATGAAGTATATTTTCTTTAAAAGTTGCATCGCCGCCTGATTACTTCATCATAACCAACCAGACAGTGTGGGTGCACTCAAGTTGTGAAGTCACTGCTCTTCCGAGTCTTAGTCTCAACTTACAACGAATTTTAACATAACCTATGGTTAGTACGTTATGTCGATGAAGCAACATAGATATTACTTATCACATGGAAATTAAAATTATTCTATCATAAAATAATTTTTTCTATACATGTCACTACTTCATAACAATAGGAAAGAGTAAGAAAACTACTCACCATGCATGGAGAAAACAAATTGATTCTTCATTGCAAATGACATTGAAATCATACAGCTATGTTGTAATAATTCAAGACAAATACAAAATGAGTTCAAGAGTTATCTTTACAGCAGATTCACACACTCCTTGTACAGCAAATAACAATCCTTTACACTTTAAAAAATAAATACAAGAAATAAAGAAATCTCTCAATTATTCCCTTTCTCTCTTCTTTCTAAGTGTCGAGAGTCACTAAGAACTCCAAAATACACTTACCAAACAAAGAGGCCCCAAGCCCCCCTTTGAAAATCCTTCAAAAAGTCTTAAAAAATGTAAAGTTAGTTTTTGGCGCTCCGGTGCCCAACCGTGGTATCTAAGCGCCAGCCTTCTAGAAGCATAAAATAATTGTCTGGCGCGTAGGCGCCATATCAAAATTTTCTTCTTTTCTCTAATTGACTCCAAATTACTCCATTTTCACTCCATTTACTTCAATTGTTTAACCTATTGTACCTGTAATAAAAAAAACACAAAAATATCTTCCTTCAAAGTACAATATCACTAAATATAAGCATCAAACGTATATAGAAAAATAACACAGACACAAATTAAATTTTTCAATGATTTTCTCAACTTAATTTTATTTGAGTATGGGATCAACTTAGACAGTTTATTAAAAGAATCTTATATAGTTTTCTTATAAAAGCTAAAATATATCATGATAAAAAAATTTTAACTTGTAATATCTTAGCTTCATTCTAAAAGTGTTAAATGATTATATAGTCATTGTGATGCTATCAATATTTCTGTCTCAATAAAACTAAGTATTATTCATCCATTGATCTCCAATTTTATTATGCAGTTAAATCTTTGTCATAGTCATAGCGGAATTTTTTTTTTGACACTTACCATAGTAATGAGTACACAATACTAACTTCAATAACAGGAAAACAAGATGTTAAAATATAGCCCTTTTGGCCTGAATCATTTACTCTGCTACATTTTTGATATTTTATAAGAACTAAAGTTATATGTCATCTATAATGTAATAAGTTTCTAAATTATTATCAAGAAGTACTAAATCTATTAAAATAAAACCAGTTCAATATAAATCTGCCTTCCTAATTAACTTATCTATATGAAATACACTAAATAAACTAGTTGGACATAAACATATGATATAAAAAAATAATTTAGTGTTTATCTCCATACAATGATTATTGAGCTATTTAAGTTGCATATCAATGATTGTGTAAAATATTTCATCTTTAAAATGATCAATGAATATGTCATGTCTGTAACT
Organism: Phalaenopsis equestris; assembly: GCF_001263595.1. Lineage (NCBI taxonomy): Eukaryota > Viridiplantae > Streptophyta > Magnoliopsida > Asparagales > Orchidaceae > Phalaenopsis > Phalaenopsis equestris. The sequence goes on along the minus strand of NW_018164960.1, from coordinate 265,084 downwards.
CTACGATGAGAGCATCCACAAGCAACTCATTTATAGCAACTCATTTAGTATTCATAGATTGAATATCTATTTTTTCCTTAATCATAAACTAAAGATATTTTGTTATTAAATTCTCTCGCTTTTTATCTCTAATATATTATAGTCTTATTCTTTGCATTTTAACAAAAGACATATCATTTATAATATATTAATCATTTCTTTGTAATACTTGCAATGGTCTAAGAATAATTCCAAGAGCAACTTTCATTAAATGAAGACTAAAAGTGAACTCAAAATATTTGGATTATTTCTAGTAATATGCATGTCTCTCTTTATGTTCAGAATTTAAATCATCTTCCACAATAATTTTGAATACAAAAACCATTAAGAAAAATATTATGATCAATACCATTATGTATCCCTTACTCATCTATAAGTAATCTATTGATTTAAGGTCTTCTCTAGTTATATATCTCTGAGTTGATTTTAATATTTACATGAGAAACCAACAAGATCTTTAAATCTAAAATAAATTGAATATGATTCTTAGCAATGAATACTAAAGTTAATTGAAGTTGAGGTTAGGAAAAATATAATGAGCAAATTTATTTTTATTAAAAAATAATGCATCCAATCCATTAGTTTTTTTTCCTTCTATCACTAGCCTAATCATAACTTCGACCAAAAGTCTTAAATGCTTGAATCATAAGTTTCTCAATTATTATTTTAAGAGAACTAACTGATATGTAAAAAATACATATAATTTAAAAGATTAGTTCAATAGTTTGACCTTGATCCAGATAGTGCAGCATGATAGTCATTTATTCTTTTGGAGATATATCATGGGCTTTATCATTTCATATAACAAAAAAATAAAAAAAAGTCATATCCCACAATAAAATTCTAAGTAAAAAATTTATTCATTTATTCTTTTGAATAACGTCATAGTAAAAAAATTAAGACATAATATTCTCTATTTTAATTTAAAGATTTTGTTTATGGTCATCTAATCAAAATCAAAAGTCTAAAATTAGACAATATTTGGGCTGACCAATTCTTTACAAACCTTACAGATTCGCCAGTTCAATCCGGTTCAATCTAGGTTTTATGCACGAACAATTCTATGTTTGGACTGAACTGAATGAATAATCAACTCACAGTTGACCCAGCCAAACTGGCCAGTCGGTCTGATTTATAAAATGACAACAATAGGGGGTGTAAATAGCGGGTCTGGCTATGATAGAGCGAAAGCACAATCAAACGAGACCAACAGACATAATTAACAACGGGAAAGATAATTAGCATAATAAAATGATAAAACCATCAAAAAAATTTATTAAATTTATTAATAATACTAAGGTATTCTGAGTGTAAATAACCTACTTTTGGTATTAGATTTGTAAATAAATAAGAATTATGTGATATGTATAAAAATTTCCCTTAAATCTATTTTCAAGTTAATATAGTATTAAATTTTGAAAATATTTACTTACATACTAGGTCGTATTTAGGGTTGTAAACGAGCCGAGTCGAGCTCGAGCCACTCAAGACTTTAACTTGATTAATTAATCTAGTTCGAGATTGAGCACAAGTTTAAGACTACGAGCCGACTTGCTTTTCATTAAAGTGAGAAAAAATTATTAATTTAAGGTAATGTTATGATAACACCAGAAATTAATTAAGCAATTAGAAAACAAAAAGTACGACATCAATTCATATAAAATATAAAATAATATTTTAAAATATTTTTAATAATATAAAAATAAATCCTTCAAATTTAATATATAATGAGTACATTTTCTATTAATATTTTCTTAAAGAGCCGACTCACAAGCTAACGAGTTGAATCGGGTGACTTGAGCATAGCTTATTAGCTGGTCAAACTCAGATCAAAAGCTATTTATTGAACCGAGCTCGAGCTGACTTACAAGCAAACAAAGCTCACGTGCACCCTGATTCATATCTAACATATAAACTTTAAAATTGAGTTAAACGAATACTTGTACTCTAGAATCACATTAAAATAGGTATGAAAAGTCATATTTTAAACCCTAAAGTTTAATAGTACTAATTTTTGTAATGTTAAAGATTTAAGTGTTATATAAAGATTATTAAAATTTAGGTAAATATATAAATGCATAAAAATGTGTAATATATATGTAAACCTCTCAAAATTGAATTATGTTTTAATAATAAACCGATTTTAAAGTAAATTAAATGACTTGAGTCTTGGGCAGCACACAAACCGGCAAGGCCTACAACAAAGAAAATATTATGTCCGGACAACAGACACGATACACCGAAGGAAAAAAAAAATTAGTTGTATTCCGTCCATTATAATGGACTGCTTGCGTCCTTTCTCCTACAACAAGCAATGGTTAGGGCTGCGAGTGAATATTAGAAAGCAAAACATTTCAACTCATAAAATTCACTATACAATTAAATGAGTCATCTTCTAACAATCAAATAGATTGCCAAATTTAGTTCAGAAACAGATTGATTTTTATTTTTTTTCTGCCGGAGCTCTAGTACTCTTTCGCTTCTTCAGCTCCAGTACTCATATTTATTCCAGCATCTGATGGTGGTGCCTTTAGGTTAATCAACTGTTTCAAGGGCTCTCGCATAACTCCATCTCCTGCACACAACCAAAGAATTTAAAAAATAAAATAAAATAAATATATTCACCACATGGAAAATAACCTTCAAAAAAATGTGAGGGATAATATATATATATATATCCAACTTTGAATAAAAACATAAGGCATAAAAGAAATAAAGTTATATAATAATACCTTCCCACAAATAGGGCAACTGTCACTTCTTTCCATCCACTCATATATACAGCTTAGATGAAAATGATGGGAGCATTTTGTCTTGATTTTTGGATTTTCTGGGTTGTATTCTGTAGATGAGATTACACAGCATAATTAGAACCCTCTGCCCCCCCTACTGATTGTTATAATATGCAAAATAGTAATTTTTCATAAAACTAGAGGAATGTTGAGAGAATATCCTTTACAGTTACAATTTAGGAGCATTTACATATTATATACCACTCAATCCTTTTGTATTTACATATCTAACAACCAAACTTCAACTTTTATGTAAATGTCACCTTCCCCGTGCATGAAAAGTTATATTTCACATTTTAAAAGTCAAAATGATGATATTTTTTATGTGATATGAAAGATTTGTCTGGTGTATGTGTAACAACTAAAGTTCGATGTAATAGATATTTAAAGGCATAAGAATTGGGTGATATGTATGTAAAATGTCCATATTAATAAACAAGTAATAATGAATAGATTACCTTCCAGACATGTGGGGCAAACATCTTCATCTTCTAAACTTTTCAGCACATATGCTTTAGCAGACGGATTATTCTCCATTTCAAAATGACCAACTTTGGATTCTTCTTCACCATTTGCATTATTCCGTTTCTTAGCACCGCCCAACTGCTCGCGCCTTGAGATTAAACCATCTCGCTGTGACCGAGAATGTAGACCGTCGCTCTCAAACGTCGGTCTAATGACGAGAGGATGAGTATCGGTCAAAGAGGCATCAGCAGAAGTGGTGATAACTGCAGCTGAAGCCAAAGATGTGGCTGCATTTGAAGCAGAAATTCGCCCATCAACTCTATGAAATGTTGGACCAAACTAGAGCAGAAAATGTAATGTGTGAGCGAAACAAATGTACATCAAAATACAAGTCTGCAAAATAAAAGGATATGTTTGAAGTGCGATTAAAGCTAGCATGAGATGAACATAAATTGAAAGATTAGCTCAAAGCTATGATACCTCTTCATTAGAAATCATAATTCAAAATGAAAGAACAAAAATTTATTAAAAAAGATATGATAGAGGTCAACCAGAAATAAATCAGTGTATTTAGTAAAAATAAATGTTACCCCATAGAACAGTTGGTGCAGAAAATATCTCAGGCAGATGCAATGTCTGTATATAGAATTGCTTGGATGAGTGTATTCTTCAAAGTCCTCCCCACAAGGACAGCAGCAAAAAGCGCCCATTATAAGTCAATCGACAGAAAATGTGCGGTGGATTGATTAGAGAATTTAACGAAAGAAGCCAATGGATTTTATAGCAGCTGAAGAACTTCTAAAATCATAAAAACAAAGGTATGCAGATTTTTAAGAAATCCCAACTTCAAAAAAATAAAATAAAAAAATATCAAAATCATAATTAACGACCACTGCGAAAATCAACTTGTGACCTTAACGATAGAATTGGCGAGATAACGAATCAAGTAAATCTTGTCCGAATGTATGTCACAACTTCATGGACCATCCACTGCCAAAATAGAAATAAAACAATGCTTAATCAAGTGAAATGCTAAATTGTGCATATACTTTGACCGGTCTGACATAAGAGCGTTCAGGATTACAATATCTTAAAACTTTTTTTTAGAGAATGGAAATAGCGTTGAGATGTTAATATAAATTTTCACACCAATCTTGAATGCAAAATCAAAATTTACTATAACATACAAAGAAATAGATGTCCATTAGTCTAAAGTGAAAAATAAGATAGATTATAGTTTGATGATAACACAGGTGGATCTCATCAAACTATAAAAACTCTCTTGTTATCATCTGTGTTATTGTAGATTTTTTCTCATTGCCATAACAGTCATTGTTCATGAGAGTACACTTATTGGATTCAATGGGAAAAGTGAGAACAATGATGTACCAAAATGGGCAATGAGGATCAACTCAATCAATAGCAAGGATATCCAGCCATAACAGTCATTGTTCATGAGAGTACACTTATTACAAATAACCGATATAGCTTTGGATTCAATGGGAAAAGTGAGAACAATGAGGTACCAAAATGGGCAACGAGGATCAACTCAATCAATAGCAAGGATATCCTGTACTAGCAGATATGAATCGAGGATTACCTATACAAGAATAAATTATATCTGTATCTTTTTATCTTAAAGCTAAAATTATGAGCCAAGAAAGCTGCACCAACATAGGCAAGCATTAGATGTTGCACGTCCATCATTAACAAAGGATGCTGCTTTCAACATATTGTATAAGAGGATCATAGCTAAAATGATGATAGCTCAATCAAATACGTATGAGAAGCCTTCGGTAGTAAATTATACAAGCATGAATAAAGAAAAAAAAATTTTTATCACAAAAAAAATTGCAAATGCTTCTATTGTAGTATATATATCAATGAGTTCAATTTGATCATAAATATTTTTGCTAAAGTTTGCATCAACTTCAATAAAAATTCATGTAATGATCTCGCTATTACCACTATTAGAAAACTAGGCAAGACTCTTTGCAGCTACAAACAATTCATATAAGTATATGAAATTGAAGCTCATTAATGTTTATGAACTGATCCTTAAGTGAAGAGAACCAGAGATAAGAATCAGCTGAAATTTCTTCTTTTGTTGCATTAAGCCAAAAGAGCAATGAAAGAAGGGAAATAATAGGCAACGAGGGAAGAATATCTAAACCTTAGCAGAGGAGTCAATAAAAGGTCATGATGGGGAAGTAGACAAGTAAGAATGGCACAGTTAAAATGCTGTCCAATCATCTTAAGGAATTTATGAATGTTTAAAGAAAAGAGCTAGAAAGCACAAACACTCCCAGATGCCTTCCGTGTCCACCATAGAGATGTAACCACTTCAACACATTCCAACATATGTCTAAATTCATAAATTGTGTTATTTTTAATAGTGTTGAATAAGAGCCGAAGCAAGATGGACACGTCGATACATGTGAAGGACAAAAGTAGGACATGTAGTTAGAGGACTCCAAACAGAACCATTTGTGTAAATGAATAATTGACACAGGCGCTAAAACAGCGCCCCCGGACGCTGAATGCACCCCATGGGATCGAAGGCCCCGCAAACTCTCGCGGGAACAGTGGGGCAGGCGAGACTTGTGATCCCTCGGAAAGGCGGGAGGCAAGGATTACGAAATTTCACGATTTGTGGGGATGCAGTGCGATCCAAGGAAGCTTCGCAATATCTTCTAGATTCCTCGTCTTTCCATCCTTTTCCTTTTGTGTAGAAGTTTCCTCTGAGGCTATAAATTGTTATCCTTTATTTGTGGGGAGTCAGATTTGGTTGTGTTTGTTCTCAAATTCTTGTGTAAAATTCTTTCACCTTTGTGGGATGTATCCGAGGATTTGGTGTTTCGACTGTATCATCTTCGAGGTGGTGATTGTATCGTCCTTTTTACCTTCCCCAAATCTTCTCTTGCCCACTCCTCAGTCGCCGAACTCTCCCTACATCATCCCGACACCCAGCCATTCCCCCTTCCTGTAGGTTATCACTATTGTCCCGCCTCCCCAACTCCTTTCATGCTTCTCCCAACAACCATACTACCGTTGTAGACCATCTACAACCCTTCCAACTAGTTGTCTCCTGTGTGTAGGAGGCCGTTCTAGTGGAGTTGTCTTCTAATCTCCTTTGTGGAATCTCTTCCCACTTGTTAGGGTTGTATTCGACGACAGGTGGTGCTTTGGTTGTATCCTGCTCTGAGGTGGTATTGTAAAAGTTCAATCTCCTCGTTTCTTCTCAACAACCTCTTTTACTACCTTTCCCCTAGTTGCCTAACACCCCCATACGCCTCCACCACTCTACCACCACTCATACTTCCCCTACAACCTTGCTTCCCTACCTACCTGCAACCAACCAAACACCATCACAACTACTCAAGCAACCCCCCGACATCTCCCATCTTGTCCTACGACCACGCCGACGGCACCTCCGCCTTCGGACATCTTCCTACATCCTAATTGGGAGATTCGCCCAGTATTGTATTTCCTTTCTATTTGAGCCGTGTTCTAATCCTCTTTCTACATTAATAAAATTTTATTTTTGTGCTCCACTCTTCTTGCTACTAGTTTCAGTATCATTTGGTATCAATGCTAGCTCAACCCTAGTCTCATCCTAGAGTCTCTAGCATCCGCCCCTACCCAAGCCACCTCCATCAAAATTTTTCCTGACGATTCCCAACCCTAGGCATTTCACGGCAAAGAGGTAAACAAGACCTGACCCGGAAAGAGATTCAATGAGAAAGTTGTCATCTGCAATGGAGACTATCAGAGTTGCATGATGAAGTCCCAACCCTAGGCATTTCACGGCAAAGAGGTAAACCAGACCCGACCCGGGAAGAGATTCAATGAGAAATTTGTCATCTACAATGGAGACTATCAGAGTTGCATGATGAATACCAGAAAGAGATTACCTTAGAACGTGATCAAGAAAGTCGAGGGGAAGACAAGGATGAGGAGACTAATCAGTTCCAAAGAGAAGACCACAGTGACGAGGAATATCGACCACACTATTTTGGTATTTAGTATCAAAGGAGGCCGAGAGGAGAGGTTCCTTATAGAGGCCAGCGGAACTTTGGCATCAAGATGGACCTCCCAGAGTTTGAGGCATGGAACCCAATGAGTTTATTGACTGGCTACAATCAGTCGAACAAATCTTCTAGTATAAAGATGTACCAGAGGATAAACTAGTCAAGATAGCTACAATTAAACTAAAGAAAAATGCATCTTTATGGTGGGAAAATCTACAAAGGTGGAGGAGAGAAGGAAGTGAGAAGATAACTAAGTAGGAGAAGATGAAGTAGGCAATGCAGAAGAAATACCTCTCACCGTACTATCACCAAGACATTTTCCTCAAACTCAACAATTTGCAGCAATAAGATCTATCAGTTGAAGAGTTCACAGCCCAGTTCGACAACTTGCAGCTAAAGTACGAGCTGTCAGAGCCAGAACACACGATCGCATGATATCTCGAGAGACTAAAGTTTGTCATTAGTAATGTGGTACAACTACAGTCATACTAGACGTTGGGGGATGTCCAGACACTATCCCTGAAGGTGGAAAGACAACAACAGCAAAACAAGCAATAGTCATGCTTCAGACCACCGACATCAGCCAAGCATTCAGTCAGCAGGGAGGTGTTCCAGATGCCACGGCTAGGGCCACATAGCCTCCAGCTACCCCCACATAGCCTCCAGCTACCCGACGAGTTGAGTCGTCACACTCACCGGTTAAAGTGTCGTCGAGGAAGTCAACGAGGAATTAGAGGAGAGTCTAGATAAAGAACTTCAACTCCATGGAGACGAAAGAGAAGTGTTAGTCGTCTGAAGAATACTGCAGTTCGAGCCCAAGCAGGACCAATCCTGGTTAAGGCATAACATTTTTCACACCAAGTGCACCATCAAGGGGAAGATCTGCAGCTTGATTATCACAATGGCAGCTGCGAGAAAATGGTGTCCACGCTCATGGTAAAAAAGTTAGTATTGGACGCACAGAAACATCCCCAGTCATATTTATCTGACTGAAGAAGGGTAATGAGATACATGTAGATTAGCAGTGCTTAGTTAATTTCTCCATCGGAGACTAGCTACACGAACAGGTATAGTGTGACGTGGATCCCATGGATATCTGTCACATTTTTGTTGGGACAACCGTGACAATTCTACTTGAGGACTTAGCACGATAGATATAGAAATACATTCTTTCATCAAGGATAGGAAGCGCATCATCCTCCTTCCTTCGAAAGGGCACAAGGTCACAAGATCCCTTATCAGCAGAGCAATGGCAAGGAAACTAGAAGTAGTGGCGAAACATAATGAGTGGACCGGAGGAGAGTCTAGATAAAGAACTTCAACTCCATGGAGACGAAAGAGAAGTGTTAGTCGTCTGAAGAATACTGCAGTTCGAGCCCAAGCAGGACCAATCCTGGTTAAGGCATAACATTTTTCACACCAAGTGCACCATCAAGGGGAAGATCTGCAGCTTGATTATCACAATGGCAGCTGCGAGAAAATGGTGTCCACGCTCATGGTAAAAAAGTTAGTATTGGACGCACAGAAACATCCCCAGTCATATTTATCTGACTGAAGAAGGGTAATGAGATACATGTAGATTAGCAGTGCTTAGTTAATTTCTCCATCGGAGACTAGCTACACGAACAGGTATAGTGTGACGTGGATCCCATGGATATCTGTCACATTTTTGTTGGGACAACCGTGACAATTCTACTTGAGGACTTAGCACGATAGATATAGAAACACATTCTTTCATCAAGGATAGGAAGCGCATCATCCTCCTTCCTTCGAAAGGGCACAGGTCAAAAGATCCCTTATCAGCAGAGCAGTGGCAAGGAAACCAGAAGTAGTGGCGAAACATAATGAGTGGACCATGATACCGGCGCCTAACACGGGGTAATAAGAACAAATAAGATTTCAGAACATTGTCATCAATATTGTATCACCCACTCCACCACAAAGCAAGAAGGTTCAAGATACTCTCACGACACACAAGATAGAACCGCCTGTGAGATACTTTGAGAAAATTCAATAGTACGTGAAAGTCACACAATCAAAAAAGATGGGATTGAGGTGGATGTTTGTACATACGTGGGAGAAGATCATCAGGCAACTTGAGAGACAGTGCGGCCATCAGTGGGATCCAAGGGTAACTAATGACGAAACAGAAGCTTCGACCCATAACATCGAAGCTTACCCCAGCCCCGGGAGACTGTTGCAAGCGCTAACAACGCCCTAATAAAGGCGCTAAAACAATGTGCATGAGCGCTTAATGCGCCTCGATACGAGGCGCTTCAATCTGGACGGATTGAAGGCCATCAAACTCTCGCGTGAACAGTGGGGCGAGCGAGACCTGCGATCCCTCGCGAAGGCGGGAGGCAAGGATCGCGAAATTTTGAGATCCGTTGGGATGCAGTGCGATCCAGGGAAGCTTCACAATGT
>NW_018164960.1:238666-250029 GCF_001263595.1 Phalaenopsis equestris | reverse complement strand
GTGATCCCGATTCTCTTTATATATGTTAATGTGATGCATGCGATTGTGTTCTTAATTTTCTTAGTTATAATTTTTACTTTGCAACAAAGCAAAAAACTTGATCCCAAATAAAAGCTAGGTAAATTTTTAACTTCTAAGCAAAAAAGAATACAGTTATAATATTTAAATATGTGATACTACGCAAGTATACGTATCGTTATCAAGTAATATAGGATTTTTTTATTAAGACATGAATATCAAACTCACAGGAAAAACACAATATGCAACTTTACAAAACAATAGAAACTAGATAACAAAATTCTACTTAATAAAATATTCTTACTTAAACTGTAGATGTTATAATAAAAATGAAAGTTCGATTCTTTTTGTAATTTTTGATAATTGAAAATAAAGTAAGCAACTAAGTAATTTAACTAGATATTTGCAAGATGAAAGCAATACAAATAAAATAATTTTTTTCTAATCATGAATAAATAACAAGTATAGAAATTCTGTTGTGAAAGTATTCTAATTGTGTTGTGTCAAATAGGAGCAATAATATTTTTTACCCTTATTAGATATGCTATAAAGAAAATTAATTAATCTATAGTGAATAATATTAAAAATGGGTTATATAAGGAAGACACTAGCTCTCACTCTAAAGTTCTCTCTTCTCCCTCCATCTGGGGGCTAACATCTCGTATCAAAACCTAAAACTATAAACCAAATTTTGGATTTTAGTATGTCACTCTAAAGTCATCTAATTCTACACCCTTCAAAGCTTATTTCTTATTTATTTGCACTCAATCTCATATACTACATTCTCATCCATGAAATCAAATGTGATTTTTAACATTTGTTGACTGAGACAATACCATCTCGGATCTTACATGTTCTCAGAAAAGGTATTAACATCTTAATTGGTCAAATCAAGAACTAAATGAAGTACAATGTTTAAAATCATCACAATTTCTTCCAACATTAAAGACTAATACTTTACACAACTTCCCTCCAATACTTAATCACTTATCATTTTAAGAAAAAAGATAAAGAAAGTACTCAAAATTCATGGAGAATACGCAACCACACTTGAGTTTAAAAATAGAAATCATGCACACAAACAAGAAGTCTAAATTAAAATCAAATGTAGTCACAAAGATAAAAACCTATCTCAAATCCTCTCCACCAAAGTTTTGAAGTTTTTTGAATCTCTTCCTTCACTTACAATACAAAATACAACTCAAAATAAAAAAAAAAAGTGGGAGGCGGCGGCGGCGTATGTGGTGGTTGGCACTGGATTGGTCTGGATGGATTCTCTCTATGGATGATCCAAGTCTTCTTTTATAATTTTCTAAAAAATGTCTTGATGTCTCTTCAAAATGTGTCTTCATTCAATGAGTCTTCTAGAAATTGTCTCTTTTCAAAAGCCAATTGAATGAATTTTAGTGTCAATTAAATATTTCCCACGTTTTCACCAAGGATTGCTTCAAACACTTCAAAAATTCATCCAAATTCAATGAATCATCAAATAACTACTTATGACGCTTAAGCGCGAGGTACTTGGCGCTTAGGCGCGGCTATCTCTGTTTAACTGACGCGTAAGCGCTAGTCTTGGGCGCTTAGGCCCCTCAGTTCATTTTTGCACATTCATTTTTGTTCCAAATTTGATCATTTTTCACTCCTTTTACCATTTTCATCATTTTAATTGTACTTAAAAGAAAAACACAAATATCTTTCATCAAACCATAATATCTAAAAAATAGATATAAAAATGTGTACATAAAGACAATATATTTTAGATGCAGTAATATAGGATTTTTTTATTAAGACATGAATATCAAACTCACAGGAAAAACACAATATGCAACTTTACAAAACAATAGAAACTAGATAACAAAATTCTACTTAATAAAATATTCTTACTTAAACTGTAGATGTTATAATAACAAAACAATAGAAACTAGATAACAAAATTCTACTTAGTAATATATTCTTACTTAAACTGTAGATGTTATAATAGAAATGAAAGTTTGATTCTTTTTGTAATTTTTGATAATTGAAAATAAAGTAAGCAACTAACTAATTTAACTAGATATTTGCAAGATGAAAGCAATACAAATAAAATAATTTTTTCCTAATCATGAATAAAGATGAAAGCAATACAAATAAAATAATTTTTTTCTAATCATGAATAAATAACAAGTATAGAAATTCTGTTGTGAAAGTATTCTAATTGTGTTGTGTCAAATAGGAGCAATAATATTTTTTACCCTTATTAGATATGCTATAAAGAAAATTAATTAATCTATAGTGAATAATATTAAAAATGGGTTATGTAAGGAGGGGTTATATAAGGAAGACACTAGCTCTCACTCTAAAGTTCTCTCTTCTCCCTCCATCTGGGGGCTAACATCTCGTATCAAAACCTAAAACTATAAACCAAATTTTGGATTTTAGTATGTCACTCTAAAGTCATCTAATTCTACACCCTTCAAAGCTTATTTCTTATTTATTTGCACTCAATCTCATATACTACATTCTCATCCATGAAATCAAATGTGATTTTTAACATTTGTTGACTGAGACAATACCATCTCGGATCTTACATGTTCTCAGAAAAGGTATTAACATCTTAATTGGTCAAATCAAGAACTAAATGAAGTACAATGTTTAAAATCATCACAATTTCTTCCAACATTAAAGACTAATACTTTACACAACTTCCCTCCAATACTTAATCACTTATCATTTTAAGAAAAAGGATAAAGAAAGTACTCAAAATTCATGAGAGAAAACACAACCGCACATGTGTTTAAAAGTAGAAATCATGCACACAAACAAGAAATCTAAATTAAAAACTAAGTGTAGTCTCAAAGATAAACACTTATCTCAAATTCTCTCCACCAAATGTCTTTAAGTTCCTTTTTGAATCTCTTCCTTCACTTACAATACAAAATACAACTCAAAATAAAAAAAAAAAGTGGGAGGCGGCGGCGTATGTGGTGGTTGGCACTGGATTGGTCTGGATGGATTCTCTCTATGGATGATTCAAGTCTTCTTTTATAATTTTCTAAAAAATGTCTTGATGTCTCTTCAAAATGTGTCTTCATTCAATGAGTCTTCTAGAAATTGTCTCTTTTCAAAAGCCAATTGAATGAATTTTTGCCTCATTTCAAAAGCCAATTAAATATATTTTAGTGTCAATTAAATATTTCCCACGTTTTCACCAAGGATTGCTTCAAACACTTCAAAAATTCATCCAAATTCAATGAATCATCAAATAACTACTTATGACGCTTAAGCGCGAGGTACTTGGCGCTTAGGCGCGGCTATCTCTGTTTAACTGACGCGTAAGCGCTAGTCTTGGGCGCTTAGGCCCCTCAGTTCATTTTTGCACATTCATTTTTGCTCCAAATTTGATCATTTTTCACTCCTTTTACCATTTTCATCATTTTAATTGTACTTAAAGGAAAAACACAAATATCTTTCATCAAACCACAATATCTAAAAAATAGATATAAAAATGTGTACATAAAGACAATATATTTTAGGTGTATCAAGTAGTAGTATCCTTTGTGAAGAGGTGCATAGCTGATGAATATATATTGCGGGGAGATAGGAGCCCGTTTGTTTAGATTGAGGTTTTTGCCAAGGGAAGCATGGGCATTCGAAAGTGCGGAGGCGTTTATATGCAAGAGATTTATGATAAAGAAACTCATACAGACTTTTGAGTTTGGTTGTTTTGGATGGTATGTGATTTATGAGATAGGTGGCGATTGAGTATAGCTATAGTCCAGAATTTGTAAGGAAGGTGGGCGGTGAGGAGAAGGGCTTATGTTATTTCAATAAGGTGACAATGTTTTCTCCCGGCGACCCCATTTTTGTTGGGGGTTATAGGGACAATTGAATTGGTGAGTTATGTCGTGAGAGTTTAGATAGGTTTACAAAAAATGAGATGTGTATTCGCCAACTCCATCAGACCGTAAGGTTTTGATGCTATTATTGAACTAATTTTGAATAAGTTTATGGAAGAGAATAAATTTATGTGTTTTTTCAAACTTCGCAAACATAGGAAACACCCAAGTAAATTTAGAGTGGTCATCAATAAACAAAATATAGTATTTATAACCTTAAAAAGAAGGTGTGGGTGTAGGAACCCATATATCGGAATGAACTAGGTTAAAACTACATGAGGATGTCGAAACATAAATATTAAGAAAATGTTGATGACTTTTCGAAGCGTTGCATTCATTACAATATGAAGTGGAATATGGACTGGCTTTGATATTTTTTGTCTTGAGAATAGTGATTGCGGTGGCGTGATGTGGATGCCCAAGTCTTCAATGCCTAAGGAGAGCGGATGCAGATGAGGATTAGGTTGCAATGAGGATGGAGCTGGGATAGAGACCATTCTCGCTAGGTCCTTGCAGGAGGATGTGGTTGGTACTCCGGTCCTTAAATGAAAAAGCCAGATGGAGTGAATGAAATGTCACAATTTGTATCAGAGACTAATTTATGGACAGAGAGAAGATTGTGAGTTAAGAAGGTTGAGTTAAATAGCTTAGATAGGTGGAGCTTATGTTGTGGTTTTGATAGGATACCTTGCTCGGTGTGGGTGATTCGAAGATTGGAGCCATCGCCAATAGTGACCGAGTCAGAACCAATGCACGGTTGAGCCTGCTGAAGATGGTCATAGTTTGAGGTGAGGTGGGTGGTGGTACTCGAGTTTAGTAGTCAATTTTCTGAGTATGGTTTGATGGAAGACGTGAGTGTTGCCTCTTGTTTTGTAGATGGATATGAGCTGAAGTTGGTGCGATCCCAATTTTGAAGAGTGCTAGGACCAACTTTGTCGTAGATTTGGCCAGATTGACGGTTAGTGGTGGAGCCTTGAGTTTGATCTCCTCTGTTTGAATTCGATGATCCATGAGTGCTCCTATTATGATAAGGATGCCGACCATGGCTACGGAAGTCATTGTTGTTGTTGCGAGCATTGAAATAGGGGCATGGCAATATCATTGGTTTCTTTGGCAGTTTCTGCGAATAGGTTTTTCTCTTCGCTGCAGAGAAGAGAGTACATGTCATTGAGCTTAATTGGTTCTAACCTGGTTCAGATGGTTGTTTTGAAGGATTGGTATGATGTGGGCAGCCATTGAGGATGTGGAGAATAAATTCCTATTGATCAATATGTCCTCCGACCGCAATGATATGGTCAACTAGGGAGTTGATTATAAGTAGGTATTGTGACATAGTTTGATTTTTCATAGAGATATGGTGGAGTTGATTTCGGAGTTGAATTAGAAGAGATCGATTGGTTGAGTGCAAGGGACTTTGAAGAGTTTTTCAAATGTCATTGGTGGATTCAAGGTTAAGAATGTAGGGTAAAATGGTGGGAGATATAGTGGAATAGATTACAGCAGACAAGTTTTGATCTATGAGTTGCCACTGGAGAAGTGAGGATTGGGAATGGATCGGCCACCAAGGGTGTTGGTTTGCAATGCACAGTAAATAGTGGTTCCATCAAGAAAACTTTTGAATTCATTGGTTTGAAGAGCTTGTAGATTTGAGGTTTCCAGGTGTACTTTTCTGCGGTTAATTGGACATTAGCTAAGGCTTTGATGTTGGACATCAATAGCTCGAGAGATGAGGGGATAGGAATTTTGGTGATCTCGAATGACTCATTGACACCTTCCCGATTGGTTTGGGAAGAGTTTATCGACGTTGGCGTTAGAAATAGAGAAGAGAGAAATAGAAAATCAAGAAAATTTAAGGCTTAGAGTATAAAATACCATGATCTTCTTGGAAGCTTCAATACTATGTTAACCTCCAATGGCATTTGAATATGAGCAGCAATATTGAATCTCTACAAAGAGTATAACTACAGGCGACATAATGAGCTAAAGGAAGACATCTTTGATAAACAGATGAAAAGTAAAAATGTCTTAGCTAAAACTATTACATTAAACGTGTACATATATGTGATGAGAATAGATTATTCTAGAGAAGAGTGGTGGTCCCGAACTCGATTGGTTATGAGCAGAGAAAGTGGAAGCAGAAATTCCCTTTTACTGCCTATAGGTATAACACTGTAACTTTTGAGCTTCTTGAGACTATTCTTGTGACTTCTGTTTCTTTTGTTTGGCACCTCTCTACATTTCTTTGATTGGGCATTTTTATTTTATTTTGTATTTTTATTTTTTTGCTTCTGTGCATAGATCGTTCTTTTAGCGCTTCTTATGAAACTTATTTTGTGCTATTAATATTGTTATTATTAATTGCTAGTGATAATTTCTCCATCTTGGGTTCCTCTTTGATAGTGTTATCAGATTGCTTCATCATTTCATGAGGTTTATAAAAAGGTGTTACAAGTCATGTAAAATAACAATTCCTAGGCTTTAATAATCATCTAGAGCATAGTTTGGTGAGACGTATTGACTAATCAATTTTTTTTACCATTTTAAACCACCCTTTCACTTGAACAACTGACGTCAGCACATACCAGATTGATCTCCACCCCGACACAAAAAATAAATAAATAAAGAAATAAATAAAGACAGTAAAACATAAAATCTTGACAAAATCCCGCAAGGTCATAACGAAGAAATGAAAAAAATGGAAGAAATCTATAACCATCCTGCATCACATCATGTCAACCCAAATAAAAAAACGCTACTAAAACATTTGTAATACATAGAGTTAATACTCCCTAACAAAATTGCATTGTTGGACCACATTTAGGGTAACAATCCGATCTAGAGACGAGTTGAGGTCGGCTCAAAATCAGCTTGAAAGGTTTTAATATGACTCAAAATTGGCTTGTGGCTCATTCATTCGATGTCAAGCCAACTCGACTCAAATTTGAATCGAGCTCGATACAGCTTGAAATCGAAACAAATTGGCATGAATAGGGTTATTTTGATTACTTGTAGATCAAAATTAAAATAAGTTGGCTTGATTTGATTATCCGACCCAAAATTAATTAATAAAACAAACGGCAAAAAAAAAAAACATAAAAACCCTACCACTTATGCTTTCTAAGAATTTATTTAACATTCTATATTAATCAAATTTGCATACATATCACTCAATTCCTATTTATTTACAAATCTAGCACCTAAACTTCATATTTTACATACTTACCATCTTACCAATGCATGGAAAGGTGAATTTCACTTTTTAGAAGTTAAATTTGTGGTACTTTTATCAGATATGAAAGATTTGAGTGATATAAATGTTAAAGACAAAATTTAGCTGCTAGATATGTAGATATATAGGAATTGGCTGGTATGAATGTATATGCACCGAAAAAATATTTATAAAGGAAAAAACTCTGAGCTGCTCTCAAGCTAGTCCACGCCGAAAAATGTATGACTCAAAATCGGCATGGAAAATATTTGAGCCATGCTTTCAACTCATAGTTTGGCTCACTTGCTTAGATCCAATCTCAATCCAAGCTAAAATTCAAATCGATTTTCGAGAGATCAGCAATGTTCAAACTGAATTTTCAGCCCTAACGACATTTTTTGCATTCTCATGACAACTAACTTTGATAATCTCTACAATAATAGTTCATAGATGCCCAAAATAAGTATAGTTAGAGTTTCATCTCAAAAAACCAGATCAGAAAAAAAAAAAAAAAAAATACTTCAACAAATACTTCAAACGGGCTTTTGATGGCTTCAACTACCCATATTGCAAGTCAGTCCACAAGCGGAACCTAAAATGAGATTTCTAGATGATTACCTATGAATCACAATGATCAATTTTACACTTATGAAAAGAGATAATCTTGAATAAGGAAACAAAGAAACTTCCCTCACAACCATGACTCAAACAGACTATGTGCGAGCTGCTTCATTGGACTCATTAAAAAGGGATGAAAGTGAGGATTATTTAATGGTAGCAAGAAAGCAATCAGGATCGAAAAAAAAAAAATAGAAAAAAGATAGAATCAAGCGTTAGTAAATGGAGTTGAAGAAGCTTCCCTCTCAGGCACACCAAAACGAAAAATGCAATGAAGCAACAGCACTTGCCCTATAAATTCTTCCTGTTGTTTGATTCAAGCCTGGAATGCACACTTTTGTATCCACAAAACCAAACATTTTGAATCTGATCACAGCCAATATAACTCAGTTGCGGGACAAAAATAAAGTTCCTCACAAATACTATCAATATATTTCAAGTACCCTGATAATAATGAATAATAGCATCAATAGCTTATCAATTTATCATAACAGAACTCAAAATTTTCAGGTTTCACTCAAAAAACAAACATGAGCGACTTCAGTCCCAAGCTCAAAAAGATATTGGAATCAGATAATTAGAAGAACAAAAATAAAGCTACACGTCTAGTATACATAGTGTCACCCTTGCAAAAGACCAACATGCGACCAAACCTAAGCTCAAAACAAAAGTACTCGTTTCAATTGAGTTTCCCCAATAACAGGTTCAGAGGAACAAATCAATTTAACAGAAATCAAGACCATTCTACAGGCCACTGAGAAATAAAAAGTCTGATCGGCTGAAGCGGAGTACCTCGCACTACCGAATCCGGCAATTTAAGCCGGCTAGATAGCAAAATTAAAGCCTTTCTCCGTTCAAAGGAGGAAATCAGTTTCACGATTCATTGATCCTCATCACAAGATAGGGGCTGCTCAGAACCATTATGCAACAGATTCAGCAGATTGTCTTAGCTTATTACCTGAAAAGGCCCTGAAAATGACAAATGCGAGAAAGGAGACGGCTTTAACCATGCAAAACCTTGGGAGCAAGAGGATTAGAGATTATCCATGGAGGAAACAGCGGTAGAGGGTTTGGTATCAGACTTTGGAGTAATGGGGAAGACCTGCTTTGGTTTTGGGGGGGTCGGTGGAGCGTCGCTGTTGAATCGTTTTCACGCATATGGAAGCACTTGTGGAAACTTCTCCTGCATTCAAGAGGGCATTTTTTTTAATTACTTTTACCAGTTCGATGACCGCTGGCATCCCGCAAGCATTATCAAAAGGCATTTGTTTTGGAGGCAAATGAAATAACGCATTGCTGATGCCCTGATGAAATAACACGGCGCTCTACATCGTCAATTCTACTCATAAGTCCAGACGAAATTGACAAAGAGTTAGAACTGTTAATAAGTCCAGATGCCAACCACAATTTTTTTTTGGGAATCGCCCATTTTCTGCTTAACAAAAATTTGTGGTCAAAAACTAAATTTTTCAGCCTAAGACTGTCAAAAAAATTACAATCTTATTTTTTTCAAAATAAAATAAATTTATAATAGTCATATAATAGCTTCACAGTTGTTTCTTCAACAACTACAATCACCTCAAATAGATTCTGATGTTGAAATTTATCTTTGCCAGTGAATGCCATCAAATGCATCATTGTCAAAGATCCAAAACTGTCACAAGAGTTCATGAAAAAATTATAGTTATTTTAAATAAATAAAATTCAGATGATTTGTAGATTCATAATAAACTATTATTGTTGGATTTAAAATTGTTTGTGAACAGGCCTCCTAGACTAAGGGTGCATTTGGGAGAGTGTTTTGACTGCTTTTTGGTTTGAAAAGCACTTCATGTGACGTTTGGGAGGGCGCTTTGCGTATGCTTTTTGGCACAGCACGCCTTTGGAATGAAAAAAACAAAGATTGTGTCATGCTGCCTCCATTCTAAGATTTATGTTGTGGTTTGGGCGCAAAAGTACAAAGCTACCCCTCTGCAATTCGAGAAAAGACTCCTTGAGTCCCTGATAATACCCTTCCTTAGCCCCTACTCCATTTATTCATTCTCGTTGTGGCTTTAGGGCAAAATTGAAGTTTGTATTCTCTGCTACAGTCTCTCTCTATGGGTAGTATTCGTCTTCTTTCTTTATCGATTGTCCTATGTAGTGGTGGTTTGGTATTTTTCGTTTTTTTTCTTTGTCGAGTTCTCGATTTACTTGTTGGTGGTTTGGTGCTTGAGGTGATATGTTACATTTTATTTTGAGGTGGTATATTGCTTGAGGTATTTTTGTTCTTTTGGCACTTGAGGTGTTATATTGAATATCATATTTATTTTCTCTATTATACTTTTAAGTTTTCCTCATTGTTAGTCGTTTGGTGCTTGAAGTGGTGCCGATGGGGCTTCCTGGATGGCCTCTATGGTGATGGTAGGTTGCTTTTCATGTTTGTGATGATCCTTATGATAATTTCTTCTCTTATTTTTTGAATTCGTTTGTCTGGTTCAATTCGTTATTCTAGTTCAACTAATTATTTATTGGATTTGGGTCTAGAGCTGTTAAAACGCTCTTATTTTTTGAATTCGTTTGTCTGGTTCAATTCTTTATTCTAGTTCAACTAACTATTTATTGGATTTGTGTCTGGAGCTGTTAAAACGGCTCGTTGTTGATCGACTTGTTAAGAAGCTCGTGTTCGGCTCGTTCGCTAAGTTAATGAACCAAACACGAACAAAAAATATATATATATATATATATATATATTGATGGGTAGTATATTGATGGGTAGTATTTTTAAAAAATTTAATTGAATACAAAGCTACCAAAATTTAAAATCAATTAAGAGTATTAATGAAGAAAATAAAATAACAATTATTAAATTAGATTTAAATGATGTTTTAATATAAACAATAATTTTTAAATCTTGTCCAACCCTTAACATCTTATGACTACGTGATTAGGGTTGTCAAAATGACTTTTTGTTTGTGAATGACTTGTGTTCGATTCACTAAGCAAACGAGACAAACACAAACACACTTTTTGAGCTCGAAATATAAACGAGTCGAACACGAGTTTTCACCCATATTTGGGTCTTATTTATGTCAGTTCAGTAGCTTCCTTGGGAGATTTTAGGTGATTTTGGAATTTGGTGGTTTGTTGTCCCTGCAAATAAGTAGTTCCAATAATTTCTTGTTGGCAAGTTGTTAGTATATAGTTTGAATTCTGTGTAAATAACTTGTTTGTTATTTGCTTAATTTTTTTAAGATCGATTTGAGGTCCACGTTTCACTATTTTTCCTTGATTCATAAAAGGTGCAGATCTTGCTTGCATGTTGTGTTATGAATTTGTAGGGACTTGAGAAATCAGGTATTGTGGTTGCCTTATGGGATTTGTTGGTTGCGATTGCTTTGGCAAAATTTTAGCAAATATTTCAGGTTACATTATGGGATTTTAATATTTGATTGCCATTGGGGCTTTATTTTGCCTATTAAAGGGAAATTTACACATGCACCTCACACAATTCTTATGTATGTACATATCTTGCATCTAAAGTTTATATATGTGATGTTAAAGATTTGAGTCTTATATTCATAAATATTAAAGCTTATATATATATATATATATATATAAATGCACGTGTTTAGACGGTGTCTCTCAATTATGAAATGATAACA
>NW_018164960.1:238131-238634 GCF_001263595.1 Phalaenopsis equestris | reverse complement strand
TATATATATATTATTTATTTATATTTATATATTTAAAAGGTGAAATCGATATTTGGTCCAATGGGCACCAAATGTCGATTCCCCCATATGGATTGAAAACCCAGTGTGCTTGATTCTAATTCGAAGAGCCCGCAACAAGGAATTCGAACCTCTGACCGAGGGACTTATGCCAGTCTTGAGAAATAATTCATTAGCTATCCATATTTATTCTACAATTTTCCTTATTCTTATTTACAACATCTGCAATAGATCATTCCCTCTACAAATATTTCTTAATTAAATAACACATTTAATTTATTATACCATAATTTTACCAGGTCTTCCTTTAAATATTAGTGGCATGCATGTCTAATTATATATATATTTTTTGTATTTGGCATAGGCCCAAATACCAATTTCTCATGCGCTAGACCCCATGATGAGAGCCCGTGTCATCTTTCTAAATATTCAAAAATCTAGCGCCACTAGGGATCGAATTCATGACCTGAGGGGACTTATAGAGA
>NW_018164960.1:234904-238089 GCF_001263595.1 Phalaenopsis equestris | reverse complement strand
TATATATATATATAAAAGGAAGCTTCACCTTGAAGGTATAGTGAGTACCGTCAGGGGTGAAAAAATGCATTCAAAATAAAAGGGTTACAAAAGTTTACAATAAGGGAGGCCAAGTAGGTCCCCATATAAGAGAAACAAAATAGGGGAGAAGTAACGTTGGTAATAAGAGGTATCTTAGTACTAAGAGAAACAAAATATATTACCAATTGGCAAGTCTACTGCCTTCTCTATGAATGAAAAGGTATCTTATGTTAATATTGGAGGCCATCTGATGAATCTTGTGTACCCACTGCAAAAGGTGTCAGGGCCAAGTAATATATATATTATATATATATATATATATACACCAAATTGATTAATAAATTGAGCTCAACGTCATGGCTAGCCTAACCCAAACCCAACTTCTAGCCATTTTGACCCAAATTGAACCCCTTCACCTAAATTGACTTAATCAAACCATATTGGTCAACCATGGACCCCCATAGTCACTAAGCACCTCCTTTGGACCAGGCTGAACCACCCTAAATTCACCTAAGTGAGCTATGGATCAATGGGTCCCTAAATTAAGAGATTTCATCCCATTTTTGTGTGTTAACCAAGAAATCTCTTTTATCATCATTAACCATTAGGGGTAAATCATAATTAACGCTCTCTCTGGCTCACCTGACCACCTCTCGTGCTCTGGCCAACCACCCTACTCGCCGTAAAATGCCAAAACCGTGAGCCACCACCCCTAAATCAAACCCAATTTCAACCCTAGAGGCCAGCTCATCCTAATTTCTCTTCAGAGCTCCTCAACCCTCTACCTAAGCAACTCTTTGCACCCATCAATTGGCCCTGGTGGCCAGCCCAAGCACTTCTATTTAATCAACCCCCTCCATGGCCAAACGAGAGGTGTTCAAAATCTTTGGGAAAGCTCTGTCAAAATCTCACCAGAGACTCTCCAAGCATCCCTAAGCTCAATCCAACTACTTCCCTCTCTGATTACCCACTGTGAGAGCCCAATTTTGAGCTCAAACTTTCAGCTTAGATGAGGACATCTCTCCACAGTCAACCAAACTCAAATTAATTGTGCACACACAATCGCTAAAGCAAGAGAAGTTGATTCTCCATCACCAACCCCCCCCACACCCAGCCTCTAGGATAGCTCTAGACCAACACGTGAAATCCACCTAGCCTAGACAATTCACCAGGACTTGAAACTTCATCTGGAGGTTCGTTGGACTCAATCAAAGATACCACAAACATCTGATTGAGGCCACCCCTCTCAGACAAAGGTATTGAGCTCTAACCCTAACCCAAGCTTATTTTAACTCTTTATTTGTAATGACTTGATTTAATACTTAATTAACTGTATAGATGTGTTCGTCTTGACTAGATGAAGATCTAGAACAAACCCCATGTGATTTGGTTGAGTCTAGGTAAAGATCTTAAGGTTTTAGTGTGAATAGCTTACTAGTTAGGTCACTTGGGGACGATGAAAGGATGTCGTCTGATTGCGCTTGTATCCAATGAATGTAGGAGATCGAGCCGGACAGACTAGAGGTGTGTGAACTGTGGGCCGTATGACATGCCTAGGTAGAAAGCGCAACAAATGGGAGCGCATCGCGTATGAGTTTGGAGCCTTCGTAGGATGAGTTGGTGCCGTGTGGATTAGTAGAAAAATATGGATTTTTTGAATTATTTTAAATGCCTTATCTTCAAAAATCCATATTTTTCTCTAGAAAAATTATAAAAATAAAAAAAATACCCTCTTGCTCGGTGAACAGAGGAGAATAATGTGGACTAAAAATAAAAATTATTTTCTTATTCCCTGATTTTTAATGAATTAAATACCCTTTGAAATATTTTAACTCATTATGATCAAACATTGCTCACCATTGCTTGAAATTTTGAAGGTTTGTTCCTCATGACGTGGCTTGAAATTTTGAGGGTTGGTTCCTCATGACAGAGACTATGACCTCTGATTTTTCCAACGTCAGAGGACATCTCTATGCTTCTAACCTTAATTTTCAAGCTAAGGTGGTCATTTTGGCCATTTTAATTATATAAATTAAAAGATTACTTGGAAAATTATGAGAATAATTTTAGTAGGTTTCCTATGGCCAGAGAAGCTTAGAAAAAAATACCATGATGGCTTGAATAATTTCGTAAATATTTATACTACATAAGTGCATATATCTTGTGTTAATTTATGTAAATGATATATTTATCAAAAATTGACAAAATCAATTCCACATTGTGCATAAAAATCATATTTACTTACTATAAAAATTTAAAAATTATTTGATTTAGTTTAAGTACTAAAATTGATTTTAAAGAAACTTTGTATTTTTTGTAAAAAAATAATTATAATAAATTAAATAAGCTTATTAAAATCATGAAAAATAGTTTTTTGTAGTTCCTTGTGATAAAAGGCATTTAATAAAAATAAAAACTATTTTTGTGAAAATATGTCGTTTTTCAAAGTTTATTTTGAATTAAAAATAATTAAAATAATCAAATTTTTAAAAATACAAAAAATGGTTAAAAATTTGTATAAATTTTCCCTAATCACTTAGAATTCATTAGGACATTTTTCCTAATTTTTCTAAGTTGAAAATAAATTGTAAAAGCTTAAAATAAAATTTCCTTATTTTTTCATTAAAATAATTATAATAAATAAATTAAAAATCATAAAAAAACAAAAATTGATTCTATGAGTTTTCTGAACTCAACGAAGTCTAATAAAATTACAAAAATAATTTTGATAATTAAAACACTATTTTCTGTTTAATTAAATCATTGAAATTGATCCAAATTTATATAATAATAATGAAAATTTAATTCCAAAAATCATGAAATTTTCCTTAAGTGTTTCTCTGACCTAAGGGAACCTCTAATAATTTTCTCATAAATAAAAACTTTATTTTGGATAGTTAAATAAATCAATTTTGAAAACCATATTTCGTGAATTTAAATAATTATTTAATTTAATTAAATTTAAAAAAAACCCAAAGAAAAACCACATAATCCTCTTCTGATGTTTCAATTAACTCATGGATATGCCACTCTGAATAGTCATTTGAGTTGTGTTTAAGGAGTTATGAGGTAAAGTACCCCAAGGGCAAAATAGTCATTTTAGATTTTGGTTCTTAATCAAAATTTAGGATTAACCAAGGGAAAATGGAAAATTTTGATCTTAA
>NW_018164960.1:228162-234668 GCF_001263595.1 Phalaenopsis equestris | reverse complement strand
CCTATCCTCAGGATAATTAAATTGTCAAGTTTCACTGAGCAACGGGGTAGTCACACTTCGACCTCAGATGATTAATGGAATAATATGATAAGTTCAAAATGAACTCAGAATATTTCAAGAGATCTTCAAAGTGGTCCAGGGTCATGCCTCGAGCATTCTAAAATCTATTGGACATTCTGAAGGGCAAATTAGACTTGTCATATTTTTATTCTAAAATCATCCACTAGGATCTTCTGAGATTTAATAAAGTCATAACTCAGGGTTTGGTAGCTAAGCCTTCATGTACTCTTGCAATTTAAATTATTTGCAAAATTATATACATACCTTGCAAGTACTAACCTTTCACGTGGAGGAACGAGAAGAATCGACATGTATGCTTTTAAATTATTGCATTTACTTTTTTGTACTTCTTGCCTTGAGCTTGCATGTTAAACAACGATGTCACCCTGTATGAAAACCAAAACTGTTAGGATAGTCGTAAAACCAAAACCAAAACTAAAAATCAATCAAGATAAAATTTACCACCATAACATTCAAAATATAAGACAACTCAAAAATTAATCACAAACATCACAAAAAACCATAATTGCAACTAAATTAAAACGTCTCAATTGGATGATTGGAAATCCATGGGAGGAGGTAACCTATGGTTGCTAACGAGATTTCCCACTGTCTAAATGAAATTATGGAACTCATTAAGTTAAGTTTAGTAAATTCATTTGGACTAAGTGAATCCAAAAGAAAATAGTGGCGCCGGAACGAGGGAACCATGGGATCCTAACCAGTGTCACTCTAATCAACTTAAATATGCCCCATAATATTTAAATAACCATGACCTTTAGGGATATCTAATTTGAAATTATAACTTGACACATTAGAAAACCTAAACTTGTCGCGACGAGGAGCTTAGAGCTAGCATTGTGGGCAGCACGACCATCTTCAACAGCAGAACATGTCTACATCAGCTAAACCACTCTTTCTTTAGAATTAAATAACCAATCCATAGAACTTCAGGTGATTTTCTTATGCAACATAAATCCTCAACTTTTCTTTAGGTTTTTGTATAGCTCTGCTGTACAATTTAAGCCCTAACTCGTCTTAAGATTCTGAGGTTGTCGTTCGTTACAACCTAAATCCTCACATCTTCCAGGCTATTTATGTGATCATTTTACATGAATGTAAGCCCTACTTAATAAAATTGACGGGATGAAACATTTAAATATTTCTCTAAACTGAAGCCAAACTATAGGATAGTTTAGGAAGTCACCAAAGTCCTCCTCTGGGTCGGTGACATCCCCTACTTCTTCCTCGCCATTTAGATTCTACAATAAATGTTCCAAATTTGAGTCATTCCCTTTCACACTTCTTTGTCCGATCTCGTTTAAAATTTCTATCCTTCTGGCCTCTTTGAAAATAATATTTCCTAATTTTTATCGAGAGTTTTCTTAGGTGACTTCGGTTATCTAAGATGTAATTAACTATAGGGGCTTTCCCTTATAGGAAGCTTTTTTGAACCCATCTTAATATAAACCCTATTTAATTCTTCATATTAAATAGGAGAGCTTGTCAGCTTATAAATAAAATGGTTTTCGCAGCCCAAACGGATGTCATGTATTCTTAGATTCTTTGATCAAGCCTCACCCTCAAATCATGTGTTTATCTTGCGGGCTAGATACATAGCTTGAGGTGTAGTGTTCTTTCATTTGAACTATAAAAGACATGAGATCATTTTGATTTCATATTTTTCTAAATTTATATATATATGTAAAAGAAATATTCAATGAGTGTAAAATCGCCGAAAACAAATATTCAATGAGTGATTATTTTTAAAAACGTACTTTGCCACTATATCAATATTATTGACACCTTTTAATTGAGTTCCTCTATACTGAAATTTGACTCCTCATTCATCTGATGATAACAAGGGGAGAGAGAAAATTAATAATTATGATAATAAAAAGGTAATTTTACCATAACCACCATAAAATGAATTTAATCAACATGGGACTTCAGTAAATTTTTTTTAAAATTAAGGAAATACAAAATCTTGATCACTAAAGTAAACTAATTTTTCTTCTCAAAATGCATCTTTTTCTTTCTCCTAAAGGTTTGAACTTGCATCTTTTTTAAAGAGCTTGATATAACCAAAGCCAATGAGATCATTGAATTCTTAAATTTTTTTTAATCAAGTGAGCCCAATATTTTTGGGCATAACCAACTCCCAACCACCTTATAACACGTCTCTATGCACCAAGCTACTTTAAATGCTTGTATCTTGAGCTTGAGAACTCCTTTTCAAAAAGGTTAGAACCATTTGATTTCTTGTTCCAGTCTCTACAAAATGTGATACATTTATATTTCTCCAAAACTTCCATAACTACCCATGTCAAATCGCTACAACACCCCTCCTTTGTAAATATTACATCCCTACCCTAATAACCCTCACCATTCATTCCTTCCCCCACTTTCCCTATATATATATATAAATTAAATGTCTTTCCGAAACAAGCGAAGAGATTCCAATTCTGGTGGCCAACAGCTTCCAACGGGCAACTCCACAACCAAAATAGTGCGTACATGGCTACTTTGAAAGTAAATGAAGCAATCAAAGATAACCTACGAACATATTTCATAAATTTTGTTAATCACATGTAATGTATTATTTTAAATTACTTAGATTAATATTACAAAGGATTGAAAGAAGTCTAACTGTTACTCATGATTTAAGAAAAAAACATGATTTCATTCATCAAATCAAAATAAGTATAAGAGTTTAGAAAAGTAAAACTTGATAGAAGAAAATTATAATTTCTAAGAATTGCTAGCATATGGACTTTCCTTTTTTCCTTGATTACAATACTTGGAAACTCTCAAAGTCTCTCACAGTCTCATTTTCTTCACTCCCATACACATTCCCAAGGCCTTTACTCACTCTCTCACCGTGATAATATGCTAATAAGCTCAAGAGTTTGTGAAATCATTACATTCATCATTTTTAAAGACTTCAGATAGCCACATCACCACAACACTATCAAAACCATCATAAATTTATTTTAGACTCCTCGACATAGGAGGTTATCACTGAATTTCTAGCTTATCCTCCATTTATGTGAAATTCTCTTCTCTTCAGACACCTAAGTAATGGAATGGACACTTAGGTGCTTAATCTTGACGTATTCTTTCCAGAGATAGGTGCTAACTTTTTGTTCACTCTGCTTTTAGTGCAACACTGTGTCTACATCATTTGGGCACTTGCTTTTTAAAACTAGATAAGGAGGCTCTTAGGCTGAGTGAGGAGGTGCTTGGACTTGCGTGAAGGTTCTTGATTTGGTGAGGATGCTCTTGGCAAGGACTTAACATTCATTTGATTCATTATTGCTCCCCTTGCTAACTCTCAACCTATAATCCTACATATATGATTAAATCTATCTTAGAAAAGAAAATATATGAAAATATTACAACACATTTTTAACACATCAATTATCTGAGTAAGGGGTCCTTCAATCTTCATTATAGAGAGGAATAGTTCTTCACGGGTTTTATGTTCTTCAAAATGTTAAACTAAAATAGATTTTGGTGGTTTATGACTATGTTTCATATTGTAGGTGCATGTTTGCCCACTCTAAAATTTGCATGTTTGATTATTGGTTGGTTTAGGTGCCTTGCACTTATATGTGTTTTATTTAAAGTTAATTGGATTTTAGGAATTATTTCTTGAGATATGGTAATGATAGCAATGATTATTCCAATCTTAGATAATTTTATGATTAAATTGAATGAATGGAACATTACATGATTTTCTGTCTATCTAGACCCTCACTTATGATGAGATACTAGTGATTATCAGGTGTAATTTATTTGTTGTATTAATTTCCATGATGAGATTAAACTTATTTCAAATCTAGTAATCCTAAATCCCACTAAGTTATTCAAATTTTTAAATTTCAAAACATAATGCTCTCTGACATTCAAGTATTGTTATTTGATTATCTTTAAGAGTTTGTTGCATTTTAAGATGTTCCGAGTTATAGTAGGCTGATTTATGAACACGTGGTTATATTATAAAGATTAAAAAAGCTTGTATTTGTTGTAAGTGTTCTATATATGTGGGTTTGTTTTCTAATACTACTAATATTGGTATTTTAAGCTGACACCTCATTGTGTTCCACCATTAAATTATTTCCCATTTGATTTATACTATGTTGGTGTTCCACTTAATGGGTTTGTCAAGTCTACATCATTACAATCTCCCCTAAGAAATAATTTAATTTGAAATTCATGGTATGGTGTAGTTGCAACATTTGTTCGCAAACCTTGGTAAGCATATGAGTTACTTGACAGATAATGTAGGGTAGGAATTCTTCATTATTATGTAAATTAGATGTTTCTGACCTACTTAAAATGAAGTTTGTTGAACTTGATTACATTTTTAAGGATGCTAAAATTTCTTCATAGAAGAATCCAACTCAACTTCAATATTTCTCTTTGCATATACACTGCTGAAGTTTCTCCATACATAGAATTGATGATGCAAAATTGAGGAAGAATATTTTTTGGGAGTGAAGAACTGTATATTAATATATTTAGTATACATTTTATTGAGTGTTATATTATACTTAAAAAGATAGTCTCTTTGCCTAAAATTGTCCACACCTGTCAGTTTCTTTTTTGACATGGGATTTTGAATAACGTGTAGATTTAAAGATTATTATTTAAATAATCAAGATCATCATCGAAAGTAATATTCTATCTCAAGAGATAGAAATACCTCTTTACAATGGATTCAGTTACTTAAATTAAGAAGTATGTGATATTTACAATGGTCTATGATTAAGGGCCCGTTTAGGGCAGCTTATTTTGCTGCAGCGGTGTTTTGAAAATGCTGCCGCAACGTTTGTTTCAGCGTTTAGGGTTGCATTTTCAAATCGCCCGTAATTGTGGATGCTATATTATTCGTTCCATCGAACGCAGGGGAGGTGTTCCGTTTGGCGTTGGCTAGGGCTTATTTTCCTTCTGTGCCCCTGTGGATGTCTCGTGGCTAGGGCTTATTTTCCTTCTGTGCCCCTGTGGATCTCTCATGCTCTTCCCCGCGATCTCCTTTACCGATCTTCTCGTGCGTAAACTTCTGTTTGTACTTCTTCCCCACATCTCCTTTGATCTTCTCTGGTTCGTTTATGCGGCTCGAATGTTGTATTTGGTATTCCTGTGGTTTCTTTTTAGGCCTACAAGGCAACTACAAAGCTTCTGTTCTTATATATGCTCTAGAAATGTTCTCCATAGATCTTCTTTGGTTTTTATGCCCTCACGTTTTGCTTTTTTTGGGATTTTTAGCTCTTACATTTAGGGATTTTTAGATCTTTCTCTGGAAATGGATCACATATTACAGTGCTCTGGAAAGAGATCTTCTATATGCCGCACTCCTTTGGGATTTTTGTTTACAGTTGTTCTGAAAATTAGAGTTGTTCTGAAAATTGGTTCTCCCTGTTGTTCTATATGCCAAGTTTCGGTTCTATATGACTTGCAATACATTTCAGTTTGAGTTATTCTGAAAATTGGAAATAGGTAATTGAGCTTTACAGATCCAAAAATTGGAAATAGGAAATTGGGTAGTTTGATGTGGCTTGGTTCTCCTTGTTGTTTTGAAGCTTGGTTCTCCCCGTTTCATTGCAATTAGCTAGTTTGATGTGGCTAATTTTTTTGGAATTCTTGGTTGCTAGTTCCATCTAATCATGGCTTTGATATTTACAGTTAGGGAAATGGCTTTATTATTTGCATTTTAAAACAAAGCTATTAGAGGCTTTGATCATTTCTTGTCCGTGTGCTTCATTCCAAAAGTTGTGTATCATGTGCTTCATTCCTAGTAGATAATTTATTTATGAGATGTTATGTGAAGTTTGATCACAACAGTTTTGTAAAGCTATGATAATAGGATGCATATATAGCTCGTAATGTGTTTACAATTGGTGGCATTTATCTGTTCATTAATCTATTCATTCGTAAATTTCATGTTGGAGATGAATATATGGCTCGAAACTGTTTTTAATGCATTTCATATGGATAAATCTTTCTTTTGCCTTCTGCTGTTTGTGGGTTTCCACGGCATTTGAACGTATATTGTTATCTTTTGATGGAGTTTTAGTATAATATTGAAGTCTGTATCATTATTAGGTTAATAATTTGGTTAGAAACCTCTTGGACTTTGCTAATTATGCAGAAATTGCTTTAAAAGAATGTAGGCGCTTATTGCTACTCTCTCAATTGGTTTTCAATTGCTCTTAAATGTATTTTATTTGATATTTTCTTCAGTAAATCTTACTACTATAATAATTAGAGATTTTTTTAAGGTTGAGAATTGTATGGGACATGCTGCCTAGTTTAATGTTATTGACCTTATCTATATTGACAAGTTCTTGGAGACTTTTTTCAGTTCTTTTAAAGCTATGATAATAGGATGCATATATAGCTCGAAACTGTTTGCAGTTGGTGGCATTTATCTGTTCATTAAT
>NW_018164960.1:207417-227758 GCF_001263595.1 Phalaenopsis equestris | reverse complement strand
TTTTGACCGAACCACATATATCCTTTGTGTCAATTGTTTTTTTTTTGTTTTTCATTGTAGCAAATCTCGACACTGCTGTTGGTTAATTATGTGAATGTTGGTTCATTTTTAGCAAAAAAAACTATTATTAATATGTTTTTATTCAAAAGAGTTACACGACACTGCTGTTGGATCATGTCAAGAGTGGGTGAAGGGGGTCATTCCACAATGTGTGACAAAGATGTTACAAATATTTTTTGCGATCTGTGTATTAAAGAAATAGACATGGGTAACAGACCAACAACATATTTTAATAAGGAAGGGTGGCTAAAAATTGGTAAGAGATTCAAAGAATTGACTGGCAGGGATTACGACCAGCTTACATTTAAAAACAAATGGGACCAGTTGAAGAAGGAATGGAAAATATGGAAGGAGTTGAAACGTGGATCTACTGGCCTGGGTTGGGATCCGATTAAAAGTCCGATTAAAAGTACAATTGATGCTCCAGCTGAATGGTGGGCTGAAAAACTAGAGGTAAATTTCTATATATTCCATGAATTGTTAGTTTAGCAAATTATTTTCTCTAATTATAATTTTCTAAACATCAGCTCTAAATGCTATACCACAGGCGGTACCAGCAGCGAAGAAGTACAAACAGTGCGGAAAAGAGCCGAAATTTGAAGAGAAACTGGACATAATGTTTAAGTGGGTTGTCGCAACGAGAAAGTTTTCATTCAACCGTACTGAAAGCGGTTTTACAGGGATACCAGATGAGATCACACTTGAGCCATTGACACCCGATGAAGAAGTGCATAGCATTAACCAGCGGGATATGGGGGAGTCCAGTACAATTTTAAAGAGGCCAAGGATTGCTATGAAAAATAAAGAGAAGGAACATTCTCTGAACACCTCCTTCGATCGCTTAATTGAAGCTTTTGCAGCTCCACCAATATCTGATTCTCACATATTAGACTGTCTCGGGCTTTTGGGCACTATTCCTGAAGTTGTGGCCGTCAAACAATTTCACGTACAGTGTGTGAAAAAACTTGAGGACCCAACTCGAATCAAAATTTTCATGGCGCTACAGATCGCAGTGTTTCCCTCGCCCCCCATCAGGTTAGTTTTGCTTTACAATTTGTTTATTTGAGCATGTAATCAGTTTACTTAACATTGTTTTTTGTATTAGGAAAATACTATTTGGTTGATGCCGGGTATCTTATGCAAATAGGATACCTGAAGCCCTATCTAGCCTTATCCGGACACCAGATATCATATTCCTGATTTTGAGAGAGCAAGTGGCACCATACGTGACAGAAACGAAATGTTTAACAAACGTCAATATTTGAGGTTAGGAAGAAGAAATAGGTCATCCTACGTGATATGTCTTCGTATCCATTTCCCAAACATGTGCATATTGTGGTGGCTACTATAACACTTCACAACCTCATCCAACGACATCCCTCTCAATCAGATACGAACTTCAGTATGGTTGACGACGATCAACTGCATGTCTCTCCAGAACCTTTAGAATTTCTGGTTGGGCATTATTTACCTGAGGATGAGATAGAGTCAAATGAATTTGAAACTAAAGACGGTGAAATTGTAGCCAAGATGACTGCTTTGAGGGAGTCTATCACATATTTGTGGTTGTTGATCTACCAAGTTTTCCTTTAATAAGGTTATAGGTTGATATTCATATGTATTTAATTTTGGTTACTTTTATAATACCTTAAACCGACATTGACTCTTTTGTTATTTTTGCAGTTATACAAACATGACTTCAATGATATCAGGTACGGACAGAGGGATTTTATGTTATTGTGGACTATCGTCTCCATTGCTAACGTCACGTAAGGAGCATAGCTTTGGGAGGCAGTTCTATGGTTGTGCTAGAGGTGTTTCAGCTCGTTGCGGTTTCTTCCGGTGGGCTGATAGTCTGACATATTACACTGCCAGTAGTCGTGCCAGCAGTCATGTGGATCCGATGTTTTCTTAGGTTGACCGTGCAGTTGAGGATCGACGTAGCCAGAGTCTTTAGTTAAATATTTTAATATTTCTCCTTGTTGTTGTACTTGTATTTGTACTTTTTTTAGTTCTCCTAGTACTCGTTAGGATGTGAGAATAGAACATCTCTGTTATTATCGTATGTGTCTGCTCTATATGTTTCTTTTCTACCAATAAGCTATTGTGAATAAGCTGCCCCAAATAGTTTCATCTGACAGGGGCAGGAACGCCATTTAACCACCCATAAGCTACTCTGAACAAGCTGCCTCAAACAGCAAGCCAGATTATTCTGATAATCTGCAGATTATCAGATTATCAAAATAATTTGCTTATCAGCAGATTATAAATAATCCACATCTGCGCCAAACAAACCCTAAAACTGACAAATTTTTCCCTTATCTAATCTGAAGACTGTTAGCATCGATTTTTGATGTCATGCATGTAGGGTGTCCACTTGAATGACTTGGATCTATTTACTATTTATTCACAGAGTTCCATAGCTCAAGACATCCATCTAGACCTGCTGGTACATTTTTTGGGCACAAAACACGATGATTCAACCTTGTTCAAGAGAATCCATTGTTGGATTGCATCAGTTATGATTTGAGGTATGTTTAATGCCCACTCTGGTGCTTAAAGACAAAAATCTGTCCATCCAGAGCCACTTGAAGTCAAAGGAATCCAACAATGCTTCCCATGAGTGTTTCTGAAATGATTAGGGTTTATAAATCAGTACCCATGCAGTAATTTGGGGCACCTGTTGGCACCAAAATCCTTGATGTAATGGCCATATAATTATTTATCTTTGAGGATATGGTACCATATTTTAGTCATTCCCAACCTCCCATATTTTACAAATTGCTAAAATCTTTGGTTGAATGATTTCAGCGAAAAATCAGGGTTTTTGCGCCAGATTGGCACCTAGGCGCCAGGCCCTGACATCTATGCTCCTAAAATACAAAATGGTTCAAAACCAAGAGCCTAGAAAGTTGGAACCAACCCATTAGAACCTAGGAATCAACTCAATTTCCTAGGTATCTGAAGTAGTCTTGAATGTCCGATGCTAAGAGCGTAGAATGTAGGCAATCAGGGGGAGGGATGTGTAGGTGCCAGACTCGGCTCCTGGGTCATAATGCCTAGGGGCTAGGACAATTTTTGCTCAACTTTTTCTTGGGATTTTCACCTGAAAATTCTCATTGGTAGCCAAATCCTCATTAGGTAACCATAGAATTTGAGCTGCTTGATTTTCTTGCTTCTCCTTGGCTTCTTCTAAAGGGTCTTCTTCAGCATTAGGTTTTCTTTGGGCTGACTATCTTCTTCCCTAGAGAGCTGTAACTTCCTCTTCTTTGGAGCACCTTCTTCCTTGGAGCTAGAGGACTTAATTTGAGGCTTTGAGGCAAGGATCATGAGAGAAAGGTGAGAGAAAGGGTTTACTTCATATAGATGTATTCTTCTTTTTCTTCTTCCTTTCATTCTTCATTTTCCCTTGAAAAAATCTCTCTTCCATCCTCTCCTTCTTCCTCTCCTACCACTTTTCTTGAGTGTGAGGAATTTTCCTTAAAGGGATTGCCTTGGGAGAACATGGGGAGCGTTATCTCTCCTACGTTTGAGGAGAGCTTATTCATTCTTTGGGGAAGGATTGGAGGGTTGAGCTTGGAACATTGGCAGAGTCACCTTATAGAGGAGAGCTTCTTCACTCTTTGAGAAAGAAGTGGAGTGAACTTCACCAAAGAAAAACTGGAGCTTGGAACAAATAAAAATAAGTCTTTGATCAACCGTACAGTGGTTAGAACTCTTTTAAACGCTTATTTTTTATTCATAGTTCCTCTAGGTCTGGATTTTAGAGGATTTAGGGTATGTTTTTTTGTGATTAGAGAGAAGCCCATAGAATTTTGTACTTTACGACCCCCTATAAATCCAAAGAGCAAAAACTACCATTTTCCTTTCTTGCCCTTAATCTAAAAATTGTACTAATCTTGTCATTTATCTCGGTGATTTCATCTCGATGGGCCAATCGGTCTCGATGGGCCAATCAGGAAGATGAAGACATTCCTTTAGTTTTCATTTTTTTGGTCTTGAAGATTCCTCTTTGTGAGTGATTCCCCTCGTTGAGTCTTGCAAATAGAGGTGGGTGCTTTGTTGCCTCACACAATAAGGCATTGGTACACTTCTTCATCACTCACCCTAGGATTCTATGAGTTTGCTAGGATGGCCAATATTTGTCGTTGAGCACAATTGGGTTTCCTTTTTATGTATGGAGTTGCATTGTGTGCATTGCATGAATTTTAAACTGCATAAAAATGTCATATTTTCGTGTGCCTCATCGATCGACCATACATGCTATCAATTTGATGGACCCATCTTCATCTATTCGATAGATTGGATACCACCCTCCCAATCAACTTGATTGACTATTCCCATCATTTTGATTGATCTACCTGCACTGGTCTGATTTTTTGATTCGACCGCCTTTCATTGATTTGATTGATCGACCGTCACCAGCTTGATTGACTCGATCAACCATCCTTATCAATTATATCTATTAGTCACCACCAACCCAATCAACTCAATTGACTATTTTAGCCGTTTAGACCGATCGACAACCATCAGTTTGATCGGTTCATCCAACCACCTTACATCAACTAGATTGATTGGCCACCACCGGCTCGATCAACTTGATCAACATTTCCTATCACTTCGACTAATCAACCACCACCAACTTGATTGGTTTAACTGACTTTTCTTTATTAATCAATTGCTCTAGCTCGATCAACCATCCTTGGTCCACTTGATTGATCGCCCACCACTGGCTTGATCACATTGATGCACTAATCTTTGTCGATTGGTCGCCCACACCTATTTGATGATTAATCACTTTCATCTGCTCGACCGATCGTTAATCAAACTTGATCATTTCGACAGACTCCACTTGAATGTTGTATTATCACATGACTATCTCATATTACTTTCATGAATGCATTCACCTCCACACCCTGTTGTGCACATGCGATTAAATGCCCCCATATGCTCATAGCGGGTGTCTATGCCCCACTTTGGCACATTACTTTGTGCCTATCTTATGACATTTACATGTCACCATGCATCATGTCGCTAGTGTTTGCACTTACACATGTGCATTCTTGCATGCTTGTCTTGCATGGCATCTCACATGTTCATTGACCCGACTCACAATTACGCAGATATTTATATTCCATAAGAGACCACAATTACGCATATATTGATCTCACATGTTTGGACTTACCCAAATTATTTTTAGTGACTAGTAAGAACAAATGTAATATAATAAAATTTTATAAAATAGTGTTCTCACTAAGAGCACTACGCAAGTATACGTTTTGTTTCAAGTAATATAAAGTTTTCTTTAAAAACCTCAGTATTGATCCCATAGGAGAAACGTAAATGAAAAAAACAATAAAAATGAAATTCAAGAATTTTAACTTTAAGAAATCTTTAATAGAGACTACAGTATATATCTAAAGATGAAAATTAAGTTTACTAACTTCTACAAAATGTAAGTAAAACTAAATGAGATCCTTTTAGAAAAAATATATAAATAGAGACTTTTACTTTGCTAGTAATTCATAACCAGTGTAGGATTTTAAAATTTTTTTAGAAGCTTAAATGTGGTATTGTGACAAATAGGAGTATACCTATTCTTTAATTCTTTCGATTGCGTAAAGAATATTGACTAATCTAAAGTTGGTGTCGGCATGTACAGTAATGTTGGGTAGGTTTCAGTCTCTCACTCCTATATTACCCACTGTGCCCTCTCTATAGGACCTACCAGTGACCCTTAGTTCCAATCTCTAGACCAAGTTGTTAAAAGAATCTAGCCTGTCACTCTAGACCAAATCTTATCTTCCTATCTATTTGCACCACCCTTCAGACGATCGCCACTACTCTTTCCGAGGTAGAACGTGATACTTACAACTTAAGAAATCTTAGCTCTCTCGGGTCTATGAGGTTCCTCAACAAATTTTAACAATACAAGTGGACAATTTAAAAAGTAAATGAAAATCAGGTAAAAATATCATCACAATTCTTAGGAATAAAAGAAGTTCTAAACAAAATCAAAATCACTTACTTGATTACTTCATATTGTAAGGAGAAAGAGAGAGAACTACTCAAAACGCATGAGGAAAAGAAAACAAACCATGTTTATAAAATTCAAATCCAAAGTACAAAACTTAAAGACAAAGATGCAAATACTTATATTGAATGTACTGCCAAGCACTCATTTGAAGTTCTCTGACTTCTCTGACTTCAACAACACTTATAAGACTCACAAACTCTAAAATAACAGAGACTCACAAAGAAAATTTCTCACACACTTAACAAATTCATACACTATGTGACTCTATATATCTGACCCCCCTAGCCTCTTTGAATTAATCCATATTTATAGAGCTTAAAAAATGACCATAGGTTGCTTCAGACATCTCTTCAAAATTTGGCCTCATTCAAGGAATCTTCTAGAAAATAACCATGGTGACTATGCATCAAATTGTCGAGCCTAGGCGCTAGCCAAGTTCTGCATCTGACGCCTAGGCTCCAGTTTGTTTGGTTTGCATTTTCTTTAGTTTATCCCATTTTGCTCTTTCTGATGTATTTTTTCTCCTTTTTACACTTAAATTCTATTTCTTGCACCTGCAACCAAAAATATAAAAATACCTTTTATTAAAGGATAATATCTTAAAAAATTGAGCATAACATATGATAAAAATAAGTAATTTTAAGGTGGATCAATTCCCCCAAACTTAAACGTTACTTATCTTCAAGTAACCTTTCTTACTATATACAAAAAGTATAACTTATGGAAGTGAGTTTTACTTTAAGATTCCTATAGTTTTTGTTTTATAAATGCAAATAATTGTTTTATAAATGCAATAGTGAAACTTTAGAAAGATTTTTAATAACATATGTTAAAACTAGAATGTAAAAATATTTAGGAGTCATGTCTAAGAATTCTGCTTTTCTATGTATTTCAAGAATAATTTTAGTTTGTCATATTAAAGATACTTAAAAGAATTACATGAAAAAAAATATCATGACAACTTTACTAGTAAAGGTGCTAATACTTTATAATAAGCATAGAAAGGTAATTAAGTTCCTTTCCTTAAGATGATTTAAGTGAACCAATTTTTGATTAGGAGTCTCCTCAAGCTTCTCTTCACATATATTTTCTTTTTTGGCCTTTTTTTTCTTCTTCTTTTTATCTTTCTTATCTTTTTCTTTTAGGATAATTTTCAATACTTTCTTTTTATTTTTTATGCCATGTGAGGATTACTATATCTGGATAGCCTTTAATGATTTTGAACTCCACCATCATCTTCTTAAAGTTAAAAACTTTTCACATTTCCTCACTTGATAATTATGTATTATACTTGAAAAAGATTTTTCATAAAGTCTCAATTCTTTCTTTTCAAATAAAAATCTAAGATCTTTAACATTTCCAAAAATACAATTTTCTTTATTTTAAATAGTAAAAGCATAATCTTATACTCTTATGCTAAATATTTTAAATCCAGAATTAATCTTTATTATTAAAACTTTTACTTAAGTTTACTATATTATTTATAAACTCAAAAATATATTTATCTCAAGTTATCCCAACATACCACAGGTTGTATTAAAATAATTTTTGAAAATATATTTTACTTAGGATAAATAAGGTTTAGTCTAGTTTTTTTTTATAAATTTTCTCCCTTCTCCCAAACTTAAATTTTAAATTAGTTAAAAATAGTTCAGTTTATAATAAGCATGAATAAAGAGAAAAAAATTAAATTTATAAGTAGAAGAATAGTATAGGTACAATAAAAATTGGTGTTGAGTAGTAGACAATTTAAATTGAAGCAGGTATATCATGAAAAAAATTCAAATATAAAACTCTGCTCTAGCACATATCCAATACTAAATAAAAGAGTAGCAAAAGTAACAGTGATAAAACAAAATTACATCATGAAATTCTACATGGTTATACATCAGAAGTCCAAACACATGAAATAATAAATAATCTATGACAGAGAAAGTAAGAAAGCCTAATCATCTCCTTCAACATCATCATCATTAAAATCAAAGGGGATACCTTCATCCATAGAATTGTAGCTCTTAAAAGGTGTAAATTGAGGGCATGTAGAAAATTCAACTGACTGGTCTTCCTTCATGAATTTCACTAATGCCTTGTCATATTCAACATCATAATCACTTTCACTTTTTCTTCTAACATAATATGTCATGTGATCAAATTTATTTTCCATATCTTCCATACGACACTGCATCAAAAAAATATCATACTAGTGTTCTAAATATCTTTCACTCAACACAACCCAAAATCTAGATGGAGGCTCAGTAGTAGTGGAAGTAGCAGGTTTAAAAGTAGAAGGCCTAGAATGAGTAGTAGAAGGTGCACCTGAGCTCTATCTCTAGGTTGTCCACATCTACATTGGCTTTCATAATGAGCTTAAGTGGCTTCAATTACTCTTCCCAATGTTCAAACTTCACTCCAAGATCTTTGCAAATAGTAAATATCAAAGATGGAAATCCAAGACCTAAAGTAGTACTAGCTCTAGCAGAAGAACTATTAGCCTCATAAATCTGAGAGCCAACATCTATAGTTTTCCTCTCTTCAATGCAGTAATTTAGTATGAATCTTTCTCTTGTTACCTCACTTAAATTATTTGAAGGAAGGAGGAGAGCATAAATAAATTAATGCCATGACTTTGAGGTGGCATTGAGCTTGGAAGAAGAAAAATTTACCTTACGATCATTCCAAATCTTCTAGGCTCCATGTCCATCTGTCAAATATGAAATGATATGATCTAACTCGTCTTTAGATGGAATGAAATCTGAATAGAAATTGTCAATAGAATGTGGCGGACCATATATCACATTAATCCTTTAAGAAGTAAAATCTACTCTTCTTCGTCGAACAAACACCTTGTCATCATCTGCTTCAAGTAAGTTTGCATAAAATTCTTGCACGACAACGATGATGGAAATAGCAGTAGAATAGCAGAAAATTTTCCATTGTCAAGCCACAATAATATTCTGAATAACTCCACTGGGTCTATAAAAACTTCGCTTTGTAATAAAATTTCTTGACAATGTAAATTTAATGTAACGAATTTGTGCCTTGATATTAACAAATTTGGCATTGTCAAAAGTTTCCTTTCTCTTTCCCCACTTCATCTTAGGAACCATCTAAAAGTTTGAAGAAAAATTCCAACAAATTTTAAAATTAAGATAAACGGCTTCCTACAAGCTTTTTCAAGCAAATAAAGCTTATATCCATGTATTTTTCACCACTAAATCAAATATTTTTGTAATTTTTGGTCTCCACTTAATGTATGAAAAATCCATCGTGAAATAAGAAAATAAATATGCCAAAATGTAGATATAACCTTGAGAAGATGAAATTCAGTGGTTTCGAGCCAAGAAACTTGAAAATCAGAGCTTTAAGAAGCACCCTAGGGCAGGTTTTCATGAAAAGTCGAAGAAGAAGAAGCTTGGGCGTCATTGATGTGGGATTCAGAAAAATTGATATTAAATTAATAATAATGATATAATGTAACACAAACAATAATGTAACTTTAATAAAAATGATTTATCTTTAAAACCTCTTTTAAAGTCCCAGTTCTCTTTTACATATAACACAAGTATACGTATTGTTCAAGTAATATAGGGCTCCAATGGAGTCCTAAATATCAATCCCACAGGGAAATTATAAATATATATAACCTAGCTATTTATATTTTATTATAAACTAAAAATAAAAACAAAGTAAAGTACAAATTTTGAAGTTTAACTACTTAAGTGAAATGCTACTAAATATGCAGATGTACGACTATAACAAGCAAATTAAACTAGATGATAAACTTCCAAAAATAAATTGCTTAAATAAAATAAAGATTTTTGTTCATAAAATAAAGTTTTTTTTTTATAAAAGTTCAAGTATGAGAAAACATCCTTCCCCTTTACAATGAAAATATGGCTTGTGAAGAAATTGAATGGCTTGTGAAGAAATTGAAATCATTTGAAAAATATATTTAAAAACTGTTTTGTGCCAAAAAGGAGTAATCCTATTCTCTACCCTCTCCTGAGCGCTATAAAGAACATTGACTAATTCAGAGTTTGGTCTCTAATTCTATGGTTAGGCTGGGAGGATACTGACTGTCACCTCAAAGCTCCCACTACTCTCTTTTCTGAGGGCTAACATGATCGCATTAGTTTCCAATCAATTGAACCAAATTGAGGATTCTAATCTGTCACCTTAAAATTTTCCAATTCTACATCCAACAAATTATATTTCTCTATTTATTTTCACCCAATACTATAGATGAAATACTCTCCCATGAAATCAAATGTGATTATTCCTTTATTGTAGAAAACATATCCCCTTTTTAGAACATATATTTCTCAAAACGTTTTAACAATTCAATTGGTCAGATCGAAAAGTAAATGAAGATCGAAGTTCAAATCATCACAAATTATTGACATTTAAAATCATAGAAAACAAAATCAATTCTTCACAACACTATTTCTTCAAAGTAGGGAGAAGGATAAAGAAGACTGCTTAGAATTCATGAGAAGGATATGATAAAACATGAATTTCATATATAAAAACAAGTTTACAAACAAAATAAATGAAAAATACAACTTAACTCACAAAATTTCCCAAGCAAATTCCTAGAAGTTCTCTCCAAGCCTTTCTCTCTTTACAATCACTCCCAATTCTCTCTTAGAAATGTAATTAAGAAGAAATCTCTCACCTTCCCTCTCCTCTTACAACCCTAGAGAAAAATATCCTCTTCTCTCTCTCTAACTCACGCCAATTCTCCCTCTCTCCCTCTCATCACATTCTAAAAGTCCCCTCTCCTTTTGGGCTGCTTCCTCTGAAAAGAGTTTCAATTCCCTCTAAAATTTAAAAGTCAAAACTTTGAATTTCAAAAGATGTGTCTCCTTGACCTAAGAATCAAATGCCTTCAAATTGGAACTTTCCTTAGTGTCTAAATACATTGAATCACTCCATGCGGTACTTAGAACAAGTGTCCCTTTGAAAATTCATGCAAAATTCGTCTCAAACCGCCTTAATTTAAAAATGTCGCGCCTGGCGCATCATGCGCAAGCACTCTGGATTTTGGCGCATCATGTGCCAAACACCAAAATTGGTTGTTTTTGCTCCAAATTTTGCTCCTTTTGCCATATTTTCTCCAAATGCCTAAAAATGATATACTTACAACAAAAACATAAAAATACATTTTCTTTAAAGTGCAATATGACCAAAAATAGGCATAAAAAGGGTACTTAAAATAGTATATTATTTTTGTGTATCAGTCATCAATGGCGTGGATTCAGTTTAATAAGTGAAATTTTTTAGTTTCGTTTGGTTCAGTTGAACTAGCGCCTAGGTGCAGGTTCTGGCGTCTAGGCGCCAAGCTGTGCAGATGGTCTGGCGCTTAGGCGCTAGTCTCGAAATTTTTTTTTCTTGGATTCTAAGTGCAACACAACAAGAGTAAGGTCTTTAAACCAAAATTTCACATTAATGTAATATCACTCCACA
The DNA here is from genome assembly GCF_001263595.1 of Phalaenopsis equestris. Taxonomy (NCBI): domain Eukaryota; kingdom Viridiplantae; phylum Streptophyta; class Magnoliopsida; order Asparagales; family Orchidaceae; genus Phalaenopsis; species Phalaenopsis equestris. Next base: position 216,195 of record NW_018164960.1, on the reverse strand, counting down.
TATTTATGATCTCCCAAACATCTTCTATCCTCAATTTATAACTCTTAATTTGAGATTAATTCACCATTCTAATGAATGATTTACACAAACATAAGTTTATTATAAACATTCAAATGACAATACAATGAACATAACAAGCACAATTAAGCATTATAACATAAACAAACCAATACACATTCAATTACACACATTCAATTACAAGATTAAATTAAGTAGCACACAAAACACATCCTTACTAAAGTAGACAGCATAAATACCACTAGAATCCTTCCAATGATCAGTACTTAATTGATCTTATTCTCTTCACCCCACTTAAATGTGTTTAGAGAAGGAGCACAAGGAAATCCAATTGTCGTTCTATCTTCAATCTAATTGTTCTTGCAATACATAGTTACCTGGTAATCCTGATAACTCACCATGTGATTGGATTGGTGTTTCATCTGCCACTCTAAGTGCTCATACTGATGATATATTTCATGCAACTTGTTGTGCAGATGTGACAACTCCTCTTTAATCTACCCCAATTTGCTCATTATCTTTTACAAACTCAACACAAGAAACTCATTTAAAATAAGTTTGGGCATTATTATCCACAAACTTATCTCCAATGGCCATACCATTATTCCTACTCTCCATGGAAGCAAGAAAGATCTCAAACTCCCTCAATACTTCTTTCTCTGGTCAAATTTTTGAAGGTCTGAAGATTTGGGATGAAGGAAAGGCGATTTTATAGAAAAAAAATGGAGAAAACTGCATGGGGGTGGTTTTCCCCACTTCCAGAAACTGTGGCGCCTAGGCGCACTCTGGCACATAGGCGCCAAGCGCCAGTGTCCTAGTGAACACCGATTCACTTATCGTCAAATTTCTTCAAATTCCAATCATGTATAATACCTTTAAAAAGTGTTTAAAAGTGCTACTATAGAAAGGTATGGTGACAATTCTACAACAATAACAAACATAAATCAAATCACACAAATAGATTATGGGATGACTCCCACAAAGCACTTGGTTTAACATCGTTAGCTCGACATATCCAAATGTTTTACTCTGATTGACCCAACATCAAAGTTTCTTTATAATAGGGCTTGTTTTCTCCAATGTATGGTTTCAACCTATGTCTATTTACGTTAGTTATACATTCAATTTTTGGATCTTTAATATTCATAACCCTATAAGGATAAACTTTTGTGACAATAAATGGCATCCACCTAAACTTAAGTTTTCCAGAAAATAATTTCAATCGAGTATTGTATAATAGAACTTCTTATCCATGCTCAAAATTCTTTCTTAAAATATTTCGATCATGCCAAATTTTCATCTTTTCTTCATAAATTGTAGCTTTTTCATAAGATTCATTCCTAGTTTCCCCGAGCTCATTTAATTGCAGTAATCATTTTTCTCCATCATCCTTTAAATTATAATTAAATTCTTTTACAGCCCAGTAAGCTTTATGCTCTAACTCAACTTATAAATGACAAACTTTTCCAAATATGAGCCTATATGGAGACATTCCTATAGGAGTTTTATAAGTAGTCCTATAGGCCCATGATATATAATCAAGTTTATCAGACCAATCAGCTCTATTAGGATTTATAGTTTTCTCCAAAATTCTTTTAATTTCACGATTTGATACTTGTACTAATCCACTAGCCTAAGGGTGATAAGTTGTGGCTATCCTATGTTTAATTCCATATTTTCAAAGTAATGTGTCCATTCTAAAATTCTTAAAGTGACTCCCCTCATCAATAATAATCACCCTTGGCATTCCAAATCTAGTAAAATTATTTTTGTTTAAAAATTTTACAACACTCTGAGCATCACAATGAAGCAAAGCAATCACTTCAATCCATTTAGACACATAGTCCATAACTAATAAGATATAAGTCCTTCCTGAAGATGGTACAAATGTTCCCATAAAATCTAAACCCCACACATAAAAAATTTCAACTTCTAAAGTAAAATTTAGGGGCATTTCTTCTCTTTTAAAAGTATTTCCTACTCTCTGACATCAATCACAAGTTTTTACATAATTTTTAAGGTCCTTAAAAAATGTAAGCTAATAAAATCCAGAGTGTAAAATTTTAAATGTAGCCTTATCAATTCCAAAGTGTTCCCCAAATTCAGATTTATGACATTTTTGTTTAATTTCTAGGGTTTCATTAACTGGTACACATCTTCAAATGACTGAATCACGAAATCTTTTATATAAATAAGGGTCATCCTAAAAGTAAAATTTTGCATCATAAATAATTTTTTTTCTGGTGGCTTGTTAGTCCATATGATTGAATATTACTAACTAAGTAGTTAACTATATTTGCATATCATGATATATGCCACTTAGCAACAACATAAAGTTGTTCATCAGGAAAAATTTCATTTATGTCATCCTCATTGTTCTTTTATTTTTCATGTTCAAGTCTTGAGATTTGATCAGCAATTTGATTATCATCTCCTTACCTATCAACTATCTCAAAATCAAATTATTGTAAAAGTAGGACCCATCTGATTAATCTCGGTTTAACAGCCTTCTTTGACATAATATATTTAATACTAGAATGATTAGTATGCACAATGCATTTAGCTCAAAGTAAATATGGTCTAAATTTATCAAAAGTATATACTATTACCAACACCTCTTTTTTAGTTGTTGTGTAATTAGTTTGAGCTTCATTAAGAATTTTGCTCGCATAATATATAATTTTAAAAAACTTGTCATATTTTTGTCCTAAAAAAACTCTAATAGTGTAATCACTTGCATCACACATTATATCAAATGGTTTGTTTTTCCCAATCAGGTGAAATAATCAGGTGAAATAATGATAGGTGCATTAATTAATTTTTCCTTTAATAAATTAAAGGCTTTACGACAATCATCATTAAAATCAAAATTAGTATATTTTTTTAAGAGATGACATAAAGGCTTAACAATTCTAGAAAAGTCTTTAATATACCTCCTATAAAATCTAGCATGTCCTAGAAAACTTCTTATCACTATTACTGAAGTAAGAGCTTGTAATTCAATAATAATTTGAATTTTTTGCTTCATCAACTTCCATACAATTTTTAGAAATTTTATGTTCCAATACAATCCCTCATGTGACCATAAATTAACATTTTTCCCAATTGAGAACTAAATTTATTTCTTCACAACGTTTTAAAACTTTTACTAAATGATCTAAACAAGAATCAAAAGAGGTTCCAAAAATTGAGAAATCATCCTTAAAAATTTCAATTGCTTTCTCAATTAGGTCACATAAAATAGACATCATACATCTTTGGAAAGTTGCAGATGCATTACATAAATTAAAAGACATTCTTCTAAAAGTAAAATTCTCATAATGACTCATAAATGTAGTCTTTTCTTGATCCTATAGATAAATAGATACTTGGTGTTAACTAGAATATCCATCCAAAAAGCAAAAATATTGGTGTACAGCTAGTCTATCCAGCATTTGGTCCAATAAAGGTAAAGGAAAGTGATCCTTCCTAGTGGCGGCATTTAATTTTCTATAGTCAATACAGATTCGTCATCCCGTGACTTGTCTTGTTGGAATCAATTCATTCTTTTCATTCACGACTAAAATCACTCATCCTTTCTTACGAACACAATGAATAGGACTAACCCATGCACTATCAGATATAGGATAAAAAATTTCAGCATCTAGCCACTTCAATATTTCTTTCTTTACCACTTATTTCATTATTGGATTTAACCTTCTTTGAGGATCAACCCTAGGTTTATAGTTATCTTCTATTAAAATTCTGTGCATAAAAATTAAAGAACTAATTCCTTTAATATCAACTAATGTCCAACCAAAAACTTTTTTATAATTTCTTAATGTCTAACAATTTTTCTTCCTAATCTTTAATTAACTCTGAAAATATTATCCAGGTAAAGTTGATGAATTTCGTAAGAATGCATACTTTAAATGCATAAGAAGTACTTTCATCTCAAGTTCAGAAGGTTTTTCAATTGAAGGGATTAGAGATTTATTATTTTCAGTAGTATTCAAAATCTCAAAGTTTTCTTCAACATAATTAGTATCCTCAACATTTATTTCCAATGATTTTTCTTCAAAATCACTATCAGTTTCACTATCTAATCCTTATGGATCTAATATCACTTCATTTTTTCCTCTAAAATAACTTCATATTTTTCTTTGTAATGTTTAACAATTATATAGTCAATAATATCCATCCTATAACAATTTTTCTTTAACAAGGCACTTCATTGACTTTAGAACATTATATGTTACTACCTGGTCATTAACTCTCATGGTCAACTCTCCTTTTTGCACATCAATCATAGCACGTCCGGTAGCAAGAGAAGGTCTCCCATAAATAATAGGAATTTTATTATCTTCTTCCATATCGAGCACAATGAAATCCACAGGGAAGATAAATTTATCCACCTTAACAAGTACATCTTCTATAACCCCATAAGGATAAGTGATAGATTGATCAACTAATTAAAGGGTTATAGTAGTGGAAGAAATCTCTCATAAGTCTAACCTTTTAAAAATGGATAAAGGCATGAGATTAATGCTAGCTCCTAAATCACATAAGACATTTCCATAAAATTTTTCTCCAATCGCACAAGGTATAGTGAAGCTACCAGGGCCTTTAACTTTTTAAGATGCTTCTTTTGAATTATTGCACTACATTCTTTACTAAGTGCAACATTCTCATAAGCTTCAAACTTCCTCTTTTTATTTAATATATGTTTCATAAATTTGGCATAACTCGACATTTGTTCCAAAGCTTCTGCAAACAGAATATTGATTGTAAGCTTCTGCAAACAGAATATTGATTGTAAGCTTCTTAAATATCTCAAAAAATTTTGAAAATTATTGATCAAGCTTTTATTGTCTCAGTCTTTAAGGAAAAGTAAGTGGTGGTCTTTCTGAATCAATTTTAGTTAGAGAGACAAATTGTTCTTGGTCTTTAGAAATAGTTTCTTTATGTTTATCTGTTTCTTCAATCTCTCTCATAACTTCAATCTCTTTCTGAATTCCAACTTTTAATTCCTTTCCACTCCTAAGTTGAACAACTTTAATTTGTTCTTATTCTGTTCCTTTGTCTTTCAGATTTATTTCAATATTACTAGGAAGTGTTCACTAGGGTCTATTGCTGAGTGTGTTAGCAATTCGTCCGAGTTGATTTTCAATATTTTTTATTTCATCACTTTTACTTTACATTTGATTACCCATTTGCAAAACTACTTCTTTTATAGACAACTTCTTTTCCTTAAATTGTTAGTTATTAAAGCCATGAGAATCAAAATGTTGATAGTTAGAACTATCCTGATTATTCCAGTTTCCTGTTGGATTCAGTTGATTGTTCCTCCATTGCTGATTTATACCACCAAAATTGTTCCAGTTAAAATTGGGGTATGGGTTATTAGGATTATTAAGAACTGCATGTAATGTTTCTAATGATTGAGAATCATTCATTTGTCTTAATAAATTTTGTTCTTGAGGTATTTCGGAAAAATGCATAACATAATTATCTAACTTTTTAGATATCACAACAACTTGAGATACTAAGATGGTAAAAGCATCATTATCATGAATACTAGCTAATCTTTTAGAATTTACCCTTCCTGAGGGTCATTGAAAATTATTAGTGGTCATTTCTTCAATTAAGGCATGAGCTTCTTCAAATGATTTTAACATTCAAGATCCTCCAACAGTAGCATCAATTATAGATCTAAGGTATCTTATTAATCCATTATAAAATGTTTGAATAATTAATGAGTCAGGTAAAGCATCTAAAGAGTTACTTAAATCATTCCCAAGCCTCATAAATTGACTCCCCTTCATACCGAATACAAGAAGTAATATAATTTCTAAGCTTAGTAGTTTTTGTGTCATATCTCCCTAAGTTTTAATAGATTCAAGTGCTAATGAGTTTAACCACATCTTAGCTTTATCCATTAAGGAAAAAAAAAGTCCAAGTCTAATTGCATCGTTTGATATGTAATACTATTTGAATGTAGCACAAAGTTCTAGACAACTTGCAAGATGTAAAATTGGTTCCTCAGTTGGTGTTCCCCCAAACTGGTTATTTGCACACTTGCAAGATGTAAAATTGGTTCCTCAGTTGGTGTTTCCCCAACTGGTTATTTGCACAATTTGTATTATTACAGGTTTAAGTTCAAATGAGTTAGCCACTTGTCGACACTATTTTTGGTTGGTGGGGTTGCCCGTAAAAAGCTGTCGGTCACCGGAATCGAAATCTCGTTGCCCGCCTCGGAAGGACGTTTAAGTTTAGAAAAGTATAAATGCCAAAAATGATGTTTATCTTTAAAAATCAACTTAAGTTATCAAATGATCTCAAAAAATTTTAAAATTATTATAGTGAGTTCTCTGGATCATAAGTAATAGTGGAGATAAAAAATCGAGTCTTTTAAATGTTTATATCTTTTAAAATTAATTATCTTAGTGATTTAGTGTTTGTAAAAATTAGGTGCATTTTAAATGACTTGACTTATAAAAAATTTTCCTAAAGGTTCCGTGGTCATCATAAACCTTTCAAATTTTTTTTGAATTTTTTAATCAACATGCTAATTTTCATGATTATTTTAAGGAAATAATATGCATAAAGTTGAAAAATATGGATCTCTATCTAGGAATCTCCTCTAACTTTGGAAAAATCAGAGGATGTTCCCTTTGACAGAGACTACAACATGTGAAAATTTCAAGCTAAGGTGATGTGTAAATATGCATGGAGAATCAAATGATTCAAAAAAGTGTTTAATTAATTAAAAATAAAATATGCATCAAATGGACTTGAAATTTATTCCACATTGTTCTCCTCTATTCACTAAGCAAGAGGGTATTTTTATTTAATTTTTATAATTTTTCTACACAAAGTTATGAATTTTCTAAGTTAGGGGTATTTAAATAAATAGGAAAAAGCCCCATTTATCCACTTATCCACGCAGCGCCTCGTCATCCTACGACGGCTTCGAAACTTCACGCGGCGCACTCCTATTTGACGTTGTCGTCCATGCTTGCAGCCACGTGTCCCGCTTCCCGCTGTTTGTGTAAAGAAGCACTGTCTGGCTTCATCTTGGTCCGTTGTCCATTCAATACACGCACGATCGGACGACGCGTGGTCATCGTCCCCGATAGCTTAGGTCGAGAACCGTCCACCTTTGAGGCTTAAGATCTCTCTCATTTCTCAACAAAATTAAGTGAGATTTTTTTCTTAAAATGCTTGTCTATGTAAGACGAACACATCCATACGATAAATGCATCATGAAATTAAGCCTAAGTAAATGAAGAATTAAAATAGGCTCGGGTGGAGGAGAAGGGAGGAGAATTTTATACCTTTGTTCTGAGAAGGGAAGCTTCAATCAGAGGTGCTCGACACCTTTGTTGAGGTCCAAGGAGGTTAGGGATTGAGCCTCTTGCTATAGTCACAGGTCTAGTTATGAATTCGACCAAGCTTGATTTCTGATGTTAATCAACGTCTATGCTAGAGGCTCAGTGGAAAGGGGATTTGAGGGGGCTTTATTTTTTTTTAGTGTTGTGAAGGTGTGGGTACAAGTAATTGAAGTTTGGTGGACTGTGGGAGTGTAATGAGCTTTGTCCTAGTTTTAGGAAAAAATTTCAACTCAAAATTGGGCTTCCACAGTGGGAATCAGTGGGAAAATGGTTGGAATGCACTAAGGGGATCTTAGGGAAGCTCTTTGGAAAGTTTGGAGAGGCCTCTATATTGGATCCTTAAATTGAACCCAATTTGGCCAATTTGATTAGTTTGAGCAAAACCCCAAATTATCTTTAAAGGCCCAATTATAAAAATGGCCATGGGGTGGCTCTCAGGGCACAAATTTGGGTGCATTGTGTTTCTTAGGTGGAGGGCAGAGGAGCTCTTCAATTTGATTTGCATGAGGTGGCCTCTAGGTTTGATTCGGGTGAGGTTTCATGGGGTTGGCTCTCAGTCTTGAGCTTGTTTAGCCAGTACGCTGGCCGACCGGCCAGAGGGAGGTTGCTAGGAGCTCAGGGAACCCACGGGAATATGTCACAGCAATTTAGTGCAGTAATACCTAATTTTGGTAAGGATACCTTAAGCACATGCATTTTTGGAAATAACATCCTTTGATTTGAGAAACCTTTGGTCCATGGCTTGAATTAATTGGTTTCATGGTAGTTGTACTGGTCACTAAGTCCTACTAATGGCTGTGATGAAGTTAATTTGGTGACTTTAGGGTGGTTAGGTCACATTTAGTGCATGGGTCCAAATGGGTGCAAATGACCCAAACTTGGGTTTGGACTAGGTTATCCATGTCAATTGGCCAAAATAAATGTTTCATTTGGTGTAGATTATCATAAGGAACAACTTTGGTGAAGAATGGAAGTGGTTTTGAGCTCAATCGAAGGGTCAATTTGAGGGAATTTTGAGAGGATATCTTAAGCACATGCATTTTTGGAAATAACAACCTTTGATTTGAGAAACCTTTGGTCCATGGCTTGACTGTTTGGACTGGTCACTAAGTCCAACTAATGGCTGTGATGAGTTAATTTGGTGACTTTAGGGTGGTTAGGTCACATTTTGTGCATGGGTCCAAGTGGGTGCAAATGACCAAAACATTGGTTTGGCCTAGGTTAACCATGTAAATTGGCCCAAATAAATGTTTCCTTTGGTGTATATGATCATAAGAAACAACTTTGGTGTCATAAGGAACAACTTTGGTGAAGGATGGAAGGGTCAATTTGAGGGAATTTTGAATTATAGTCAATTTGGTCATGTTGGGCTAGGCTCGGGTCTACC
>NW_018164960.1:206274-207221 GCF_001263595.1 Phalaenopsis equestris | reverse complement strand
GCCAAAATCAAATGGATTTGAGGCTTCACCAAGGCAAATTGATGGTTGATTTTGATGTATAGGAATGTTATGAAGATTTTTCAACATTAATTGGGGCCAATTGACTAGGCTATGGGTTCAATTTGATGAGATTAGGTCATATGGTCAAAATTGGGGTTTTGATCTAAATCAAAATTGGGCTCAAATAATGAGCCAATTAAGCTTGGATTTGGTTTAGATTGGCCATATCAAAATTTAATTTGAGTTTAGGATTGGAATTGGGGTCAATTGAGGTCAAATTGATGGACATTTGAGTTGAATTTGGGGAAATTTGGGCCTTTAAAGGCAAATTTGGGGGTTTTTGTTAAATATGGTCAAATTGGCCAAATCGGGTCATGTGGTCGTTGAAAAAAATGAAATTTGGAATATTTGGTATTTTTTGAGATTTTATGGGAATTTTTTGTAATTTTTGGAATTTTGGGCTATGGAGGGGCATCTTGGTAATCTGGGGTGTTTTAGGGGTAAAAGGCCAAGATTGGGATTTTGGTAGAGTTGAAGTACCAACCATCACCAACAAGCCATGGACCAATGGAAACCCCATTTTCGGTCCTCTATATAGTGGTCTTAGCTAAACCATAACCTTAGGGCTGGTAGGTTAGGAGGCCATCTACATGAGTATCCCAAAAAGATCAAGGGACCTAGGCTAAAAATTTGAGTTTAGGGTTGCGAGTGAATGTGAGTGTAGATGAGTGCATGAGTATCTTAGCTCCAGACCAACACCCAGGGTCAATCCTAAGGTCCAATAGCTCTAAGGGTGACTCATCTTGAGTTTCTCTTATAATGACCCCACATACTAAGTGCTAAAGGTTATGTGGAACTTCAAGTTGAGTAAAGAAGATGGTAGAATTTCTAATGGTGAGGGTTCCATGTCTAGTTTTCTAAGATAGTTTTCTAAGAATAGTCAATTA
>NW_018164960.1:202265-206229 GCF_001263595.1 Phalaenopsis equestris | reverse complement strand
AAAAACTAAACCTCAACCAGAAGAGGAAAAACTAAACCTCAACCAGAAGTGAGGTCAATAAATGGACCTCCAATAGGTGTTGGGCAAGCACACCGCACGCCGCACGTATTGGCATTGATCGACAAGATCAACAAAAACCATTACAAACTCCTAAGTCAACAGTCCCAGAAGTAGGTGTAGAGTTGTGTGTGTGATTTATTTTATTTCCGCTAGAGATACTAGCGGATGATCTTATGATTGAAATCAAGGAGTAAGGAATCTCGTTGGGGATCGAAGAGTGAATTTCGAGTTGTGAAATTTTAGAAATTTCTAAAGAATGGGAGTCAGTATATAAGTGCTGACCCCGAGGTGGGAATTGAAATTTAAGTATTAATTTTGGAAAGACAAGGAGAGTCAGAATTTAGATACCGACCTCGAAATGTGAGAATTAGAATTTAGGTATTAATTCAAAGATGTGAGAATTGAAATGTAAGTATCAATTCCAAGAAGAGAGTTAAAATTTAGGTATCAAACTCGAAAGATGAGAATCAGGATTTAGGTGCTGATTCAAAGAAGTGAGAATTGAAATGTAAGTATCAATTCCAAGAAGAGAGTCAAAATTTAGGTATCTACCTTGAGGTATCGACCCCAAAATGTGAGAATCAGAATTTAGGTACTGATTCGAAAGATGTGAGAATTGAAATGTAAGTATCAATTCCAAGAGGAGAGTCAAAATTTAGGTATCGACCCCAAAATGTGAGAATCAGAATTTAGGTACTGATTCGAAAGATGTGAGAATTGAAATGTAAGTATCAATTCCAAGAAGAGAATCGAAATTTAGGTATCGACCTCAAAATGTGAGAATCAAGATTTAGACACTGATTCAAAGATGTAAGAATTGAAATTTAAAAAGAGCTTGTGGTGTTGAATTTGCAGAAGGGTGTCATGTGGAAAGGTTGACTTTATTGAAGAAGATTTGTAGAACTTTGTGGGGTTTTGTGCAGAATACAAAATTTCACGGGGATTGAAGAGAGTTAATGAATATAAAGATGGTTGTGCTGCGTGCACAAAGAGTAAGAAACTCTGAAAATGAGAGAATCCACTCAACAGATTTTTATCACATTTTAATTTTTCAAAATATGTCTTTAAAGTTTTAATTTTCAAAAGAAATTTATTTTGTTGTTTATTTATTTGATGATTATCTTTATTTAAATTTATTTATTGTTAAAGATTTGTTGTTCATTGAAACTTTGAACCAACGTGTGGTTCGTGGCTTTCATCCCTCGCACAAAAAGGCAACTGACAGAAAGGTACAATTTGAGATAAATTTTCATTAATCTGCTTCAATAAAGATGTTACAGATCAAACACAGGCTGACGCCTCAAAAAGTAAATTATCAAGTAAATTATGTAGTCCATGTCAAAATACATCGAGAATATCTCATGATATGAATACACTATAGACTGAATACATCAGATACATGTCATGCTGTTAAAAGAAAGTAAGTGAACCTTCTGTATCAGGTATATTGAGCTTCTGATCAAGTAGACCTTCTAAGTCATGCTCCAAGATAAGAGTTCCCTTCGCATGTACTTAGAGGTACAACTTTCTAACAGCTCGTATGGAAGTAACTCCTCCAATTCTGGGTCCTACTGGAATCCATATGGCATTTTACTGTAATCCATCCTGCAGAAAGTCACAGACACCCTACAGTGTCGTACTCCTAGAATACAATGTTTGGCAACGTCTGCACCATTGCCCTTGAGAATAAGTACTGAACCGACTAGAAGTCGAATTTCCACAGAACCTCTAAATTCAATAGGCTAAATTCAATATGGCTGACGATATCAATTTCTTTCCCAAATAGAATATTGCTTTTGCTCAAAAATGAAACCGTGCAGAAAGGCCTCATGAAATCATGATGATCAATGTGTGGGGGCATGCAATCGCCCTCTTTTTAGATATTGATAATGCAATTGTTGGGAATGCAGGTAGCAGGTAGAATATTCTATTTGACCATTCTTTAATATGTCCTTTCCATGAGAAGGCCCGCTAGACCTCTGTCTCTTAAATCAAAGATGCAGTCCAGAATGCTTTTTTCATCAGTCTAAAAAAAATGACCCTGGTGTACAACTCCAGGCCTTCCAATATGTTGACGAACTTTCCCTGAACTTCTTCATAGAACTCAAATTCTCTTTTATTTACTATGCTTATCTTGTAGTATTCTACCATACCAGGGATTGACAGCTGTTGTGGGCATTCCTTCCTTCGAGCATCGGCGGGAACCCAAACTGGTGATGGTCAATCTAAAATATGAAACTCAGCCTCTAACGGGATGTACGTCCCCGGGCTCCACGGTACATACTGATCCATTGCCAGCAGGACATATGGTTCATCCATCATGAAATCCAAAGTCTGATACTTGTTGGTGCTTGAAGTGTACAAACAATGTAGATGCATAACACTGCAACCCGGGCATTCTACAAACGCGCCCGTGGCTGATGTCCCGGGCGGTATTTCAATGTTGCATGTCGGGCAACCCTGACACAAAACATTTGAAACTACTTCTTCCGTGGTGGGTAAGCTAGCAGAAGTTTCTTTCAGGTCTGGATCGTAAATGTGCCCCTCAGGAATAGGGGTGAGCAAGTTGTTTGTTTCTCTTTGAAATTTGTGTTATTGTCGTAGAAAAACTCTCTGCTTCTTGCGACTGGCGTTCCTGCATTGTGTCCTGCGAAGCATAGTAGTTGGTAGTCGTTCGTTATTAGCGGCTATTAAGCCTTCAGCAGGTGGTGTAGCTACCATGGAGGAGGAGGACAGACGGCTGGGCCCCTCCATCGGATCTCGCTCAGTTATCATGTTCTTACCCTTGCGTGATACGTTATCTTTAGTGATCACTCTCAGTAGTGAAGGAAGTCCCTCTTTCTCTTTGCAGCTGACTACGTCCATTAGAGGACCCTCGTAGTCCATGTCAACCTGGTTTAAATCCACGTTTAAGTTTATGGTGCCGCCCCACAGCGCCATCTACTCATTTAATGCGAGGTTCCAGCCATCCTGGAAAGCAAAGATCAGCCGCTGTCCCGACATTTTTTCTGCAGACGACAGGAAAAACATTAGTGGGCCGAGACTTGTCATGAACAAGAACAAAACAAAGTATTTATTAAAATAAATTTTAGTTTGTTTTGGGTTCGAAGAATTTTATGTATGAGTTTTATTTAATTAAAAGTGGAAGGAAGAAAATTTGAAGTTTAAAATTTCTTTTTTCAAAATTTTCATTATATGGAGGTTAATTACAAAATTTGGACCCGGTCATAGACATTTGGCCACATAGATAACCATAAAACAATCAACGTTTCCAAAGTTTCAAAGTAAGCAAAGGCAAGCGACATCAGGTTGCGTAAATGGTTTTTAGATATCGTCCATTTATTGGTAACATGGGTCTTTCGCCTTGGAAGTCCACTAATTAGTAGGCTCCTGCTGTGTAGACTTTTTTGACGACAAATGGTCCCTCCCAAGTTTGCTCAAACACCACCTATTTTGTGATATGCAAGAATAGGTCTTTTGAGCACAAGTACGAGGTCATCAACTTTGAATGTCCTTGGGCAGACCAATTTGTCATGGGCTTGTACCATCTTTGCCTAGTAAAGCTCCAAATGTTGTTGTGCTTCTAGTCGTTTTCCCTCGAGACTCTCTAGTTCTTCAAGTCCGTGTTTTGGACATTCTTCTGTTGTGCCGTTGTGAGATGGTTGGTAACGACGACTCTGAGAGACGGTGTCTAGACTTCTAGCGGTAGCACGACCTTGGTCCCATACACGAGCATATAGGGTGTACACTAAGTGGGAGTCCTGAACGTTGTCCAGTAGACTCACAAAGCTTCTAACAATTTTTTGTGTCAATCCCTTTTGTTTTCATCCAGTATTTTCTTCAAAATCTGTACCAGTGTTTTGTTGAAAGCCTCAGCCAGACCATTTGCTCTGGGATAGTAAAT
>NW_018164960.1:201546-201753 GCF_001263595.1 Phalaenopsis equestris | reverse complement strand
CAATGGTGACATCGTCGGGCTGTATCCATGCAATCAGACATCATCGTTGGCCAATAATATTCGAGTCCTCTGATCTTCATTTTCATTTTCAGTTCTGACTGGTGAGCGCCGCACAATCCGGCATGTACCTCTTTAATAATATTCTATGCTTCGTCTCTACTCAAACACGGTAGCCACATCTGGACTAATAATCTTCTATAGAGAACA
>NW_018164960.1:198130-199814 GCF_001263595.1 Phalaenopsis equestris | reverse complement strand
TGTTTTGTTGAAAGCCTCAGCCAGACCATTTGCTCTGGGATAGTAAATCGTAGAGTATCTCCAATCTATCCCATGTCTTTTGATGAAATTGTTGATCTTTGTACTTCTGAAAGCTGTCCCATTGTTGGAAATTATTCTTTGCGGTACTCCAAAATGGTAGACGACTTGGCTTTTGAAAATTTGGAGGACGTGTTGTGCCATAACCTCACGTAACGGTACTACCTCTACCCATTTAGAGAAGTAGTCTGTAGCGGAAAGTATAAATCTGTGTCCTTTGGAAGATGGAGGGTCTATTGGACCTATTATGTCTATGCCCCAACACTCGAATGGTCACGAGGAAACAGTTAGATGTAGCACATTCGGAGGCTGGTGTAAGACCACTCCATGCACTTGGCATTGGTGACATCTTCTGGCTGTATCCATGCAATTAGACATCATCTGGCCAATAATATTCGAGTCCTCTGATATTCATTTTCATTTTCAACCAATCTTCATTGATGTCTGCAACTATATTTATTGCTTCTTCTTTTTCGAGCTTGTGTAGAGTTTCGAGCTCGATCTGAGACAAGACTTGTTTTCCTTGCACTGTGATTTCAATAGAATCCTCTGAGGGACATGCCATTTCCTTAGCAAGTTTTGCTAGAGCGTCGGCATGGGCATTATCTCCCCTAGGAATCCGGTAGAAAGTCACATCGGGAATCTGCTCCAGGAGCTTCATCATGCACTGATGGTATTCTGCTAATCTTGGTTTCAAAATTCTGTATTGTCCGGCGACCTGCTGAATGATGAGTTGGGAGTCGCCATAGACGACAATGCTTGTTATATCTATTGAGATTGCCATTTGCAATTCGGTGATTAGGGCTTCATACTCTCCTTCATTGTTAGTGCATGGCTCTATCAGGTGGTAAGATAACCTCAACATACCCTTGTCTGGCATCATAAATATCAAACCGATTCCTGCTTTGTCTGGTATAACTGTGTCTGATCCTTTGTCTTTTCTGGCTGATGAAGCACCATCGAAGTACATCTCCCAGCGTTGTGCACTGGATAATTTCATTTGTAGTATTTGCTCGTCTAGTAACTCGTTGTTGAGAGAGGACCCAGCTGACAGTGTGTGTGCAGCAAGAAAGTCTGCTAGTATTTGTCCCTTGATAGCACGGAGGGGAACAAAAGTTATATCAAATCGACCATCTTGCTAAACATCCAGAGAGTGTTAGTCGGGTTATCAGATATTGCAACGGATTAACTTTCAAGATTAGTGTGATCTTATTAGAAAGCATGTAATTTCTAAGCTTTTGGGCGACAAAAATTAACGCTAGACAATGTTTCTCAATAGGTAGATACCTTATCTCCGTCAGTATTAGGCAACGAATCAAGTAGTAGAGTGAATTTTCCTTACCCTCATCATTAACTTGGGCTAAGAGGGCTCCGAGAGAGTCATCTAAGGCTGCGGTATAAAGTATTAGAGGTTTCCCTGGGATAGGGGCTGCCAAGACAAGATGTGTCATTAAATATTGTTTAATGTCCTCAAAAGCCCACTGGTATTTCTCTTCCCAAATAAATTTGGCGTCCTTTTTATCTAATGCCGAGAAGGGCTGAGACCTACCTGAGAGATTAGAAATAAAACTTCTCAGATATGCTAGCTTCCTCTGGAAGGAACGTAGCTGTTTCAAGGTTTTAGGGG
>NW_018164960.1:191269-198051 GCF_001263595.1 Phalaenopsis equestris | reverse complement strand
TCTTTCCTCGTCCGCGTCCCCGGCCTCGACCTCAGGTGCGTGAACTTGAAGAACCTCCACCAACTTGTTGTAGGGGAGTGGTAGAAGGTTGTTGAAGCGGAGTTGTATGGCCTCCTTTTTGTGATTCTTCTGAATCTTTATCTTTGTTTCTTAAAATTTCACGCGAGAAGGTAGTCTTCTTTGGAGGCGCATAGTCGGCAACGTCTTCATGGATACCAACTTCATGCACTGAAAATGGTTGTAGGTCTCCCTTGATGCAATTTTCTTGACCATCTTTACGGTATTTGATTCACTGGAGTAGAGATGATGGAACCATATTGTGCTTATGAATCCACGGTCGACCTAGTAGAGCGTTGAAAGAGGTCTCGGCGTCGATGATATGAAATTTAGCGGTTGTCACGAGTTCTCCAACCTTCATAAGTAATGTAATTGATCCGAGGGCTCTCTCTCCCTTTTGGTTCAATCTTCTTAACATCAACTTATCGGCCGTAAGTTCTTGAGCTTCAATATCCAAATAAGCTAATGTCCGTAGGCTCATCAAGTTAAGAGATGCCCCAGGATCCACTAAAACTCTGGATAATACAAATCTGCCAATGTTGACGGAGATGTAGAGTGGACTGTTGTGGTCGGCGGTACCGAGCAGCAAGTCTTCAACTGTGAAGGTTACCCCTGACTGTTCTCTCAACGAGCAAAATTCATCTGAGGATGTGCTAGCCAACTAAGCTAAAAAAATTTCAACCAAAGCTGTAACCAAAGACTCTCTCATTTCCTTTGACAGGATCAGGGCGTCGTAGATGCTTAATCGGGCCAGCAACTTCGTAAGATGAGCTAGCATGTTGTAGTCTACATTTATGATCCTCCGATTTTATCTTGATCATGTGGTTCTTCCACTGGTGGAGGTGGGGGTATCTCTTCTCGAATCATCATTTGTTTTCCTTTATCTGTTGGAGCTGTTCTTGGTGGTAAAACTTTTCCGCTCCTTAAGTTAACTTCTGTGATTTCTTCTTCTTAAGATATCATCATTGAATCTTCCGGTGTCTTTTCCTCTTCATCGAAAAGATCTAAGTTGATGATAAGTGGTGTACCGTGATACTTGATAGTTGGCTCTTTGTTATCGGTGCTGTCGTAAGCAGTATTATTGATATCTTCTTTAGACTTGACAATGAGTTCATCGAACTCGAGTACAATTAGAGGATCATTTTGGGGATCGAGATCAAAGCTAGATTGGTAATAATCAGTTACGTTATCACCAGAAACAGTTAAAACGTAGCCGAAATCACAGTCATTATATTCATAAGACCCCGAAGGGACAAAAAGAAAATCGTACAAAGTCAGAGGTTCGAGGATTTTCTTCCCCGAATTCAAGACAACCAATCTAGTAGAGGGAGCCCCTATCCTACCCCCCGTGCTATCAATCTTTGCAGTGACACTTTTCTTCTTCTTGTTCTTTATTCTTGACGATGACGGATCTTCTGGCAAAATCTTCATCTCGGGCTTGGTATGTTGCGGAATCTGAAGAGAGGCTTGTTTTGATGCAGACTGGATCTTGTTCAGTATTTTCTTGGATGATTTGCTCCATACCTCATTCCATCCTTCTTCAGTGTTCGTTGAACCTTATTTCGATGAATCCTGTATGTGATTAAGGACCCTCTTGAGTTCATCCCAAGTTGTACTCCATCCATCTGTTCCAGTATACGGATCAATTGGGGTGATTAGCTCAGCTGAAATCATGTTTATGGAACCCTTTTCAGGTTCTCTTAAATATTCTTTTGAGATAGTTATATTCTCTTCCTTAAGGTTCTTCTCGAGCCAGTCTTTAAAGATGAAGCATTTTTCTATAGTGTTCCCAAGCAACCGGTGGAATGGGTGTCTTCTTAACCACCTCTTTGAGCTTCTTTGGATCTGGTAGTTTAAATTCTGGCTTCTTCATCAGACTCCTGAATATTTTAGGTACAACTTCATCCTTGAAGGAATACACAGCTTTTTGTCGCTCAAACAGGGATATTCTTTAATCCCTTGTTCGAGGTGCTCCTTTTTGAGGCAGCCGCTGGTTGGATTGACTATTTACTTTCTGAGAGGACTGGCGATGCTCTTTTGCATATATCTTTATCGGCTGCTTTCCTTTATCGACGGTTGCCACTACTCCTGATTTCTTTTTGAGCACTTTGGCCACCTTAGCCTTTTCATGCGGCTCCATGTTTAATATCTTCTTGAAGACTACTAGCCTTCTTCAGTAGCTTCTCGAAGGATTTGATGGTGAGTCCTTTAAACATGAAAGCTACTGGATGCTTTTAAGTAGAATTTCAATTGCATGATGTTCCTGTAGCTGAGGTTCACATTTCATGCTAAGGTTTCTCCGCCTCAAAATATAATCTACCAAAGTTTTGTTAGACTTTTGCTTTTCCATGATGAGCTCTTCGATAGACGCATGGTGTTGTGCCCCGACAAATATTTTCACAAATAACTGTTCTAATTTAAAAAATATTTTAACTGACCCGTTGGGCAAGTCAACGTACCAGTCAAAAGTAATTCCTGACAAGCTACTGACGAACTGCTGGCAGAGTAGAGCTTCATTATTTCTTGTGCTACCACAATTGGCTCGGAAATGCGCTATATATTGTCTGGGATTTCCAGTCCCGTCGAATATCTTGACGTTTGGGGCCACAAAACCCTTGGGGAAAGGCACAACATCGAACTCTTCCAGGTAAGGTCTACCCTTCAAAATTGATGCACCGCCCTTGGATTGGGCTAAGGCGTTCCGTACTTGTTCAACCATCTGCTTGAACTCCTTTTCTTACATGACACTTGATTTAGATTCTTTTTTCAATTGCTCATCTTTGTTTGCTGAAGTAGCCTCTCTTCTTTCATCTATGATGTGCATGATCTCCAGCTGATTAATCTCTGGAGAAGCCACTTGCGTTGCCTTTAATGGTGGCCATGGCGGTCATAGTTGCAGTAATCTCTTCTATTCTTTTCTCCAGTAGACTAACCTGCTCATCCCTTAGAGGATAACTCTGTGCAGCTCATCTAAGGCGTTCTCTTTGGTCTGAGGTTGAGCCTCACACGCAGATGTGGTGGATTTAGTTTCGATTCGATGGACATCCATAAAATCTTCCTGCAAATGATCATTGTAATCAAAATCTTAATTGTCACTATCGACGGAAACTCCGTGTTCTTGAGCTAACTCGGAAATCTGGAAATCTCAATTTCAATTATGAGTTTCTCAACTTTCTCTTCAATTATCGATTCCTTGATTGCTTTAAGATCTGGAGGACCCTGATGAACATCCTCTACCTGTTCCTCCATCTTGCTGGTGATTGTCGTGACGATGTCAGATATTTCAGATCCTGGTTTCATTTCCTGTCTTACAGGCTCACTGGACTGTATCGGTGCAACAACCTTGGGAATCCATACCTTTTTCTTTTTCGACAATGATGTCTCAGGACGAAGCGTCTTAGTAGAAACATCAGTATGCCGAGGGAAAGTATGCTTCCCGTGGTATAGACCGGCTACAGTGCCAAGTAAGCGTCGTCTTTGCCTTTGGGATTGTAGGAGTATCTTCATGACCGGTAATGGGTAAGATCTTCGGACCCAGTCTTGACTTAATCGGTCGACGTCCTGCGGTCCTGGTGGCAGTATGATCAATAGTAACTATTGCGGTATCAATTCTGTTCCCCAAACAGAACCAAACGGGGATGCGGGTAGGGGGCACTTCAGCTATCTTGTGGGACTGTATGGCGGACTTAATGACCTTCAAAATTTCCCTCTTCATGCAAGGAGAAATTGCATCTCCCACTCGTTTAAGTAACTCGCTAATAGAACATCCTTCTTTGGTAGCAAGCCTTCTAAAAACTGCACTAACTTGAGTGATAGGAGTGAACTTCTTCCTCTCCTCACTATGTCCATGACGTGACGATAATGCGGCAGCGATGCTTCGGATACTCTCATATCCCTCGGTATCCGTCAGAGGATGGAATCTGCTCCCTCGCAGGAGTGGATAAATTTATGGTAACACTTCTTCATCTTGGTGAGGCTCCTTATCAACGGGTGTCTCCTCAGGAGCCTGGGCTTTGATGGCCCTCCGAACTATTCTGTTACGTTCCTCCTTTGAGTACGGGTCAGCGGCACATTCCTCAAACTTGATCCGATCTCAAACACGAATGGTGGGACAGTTAATCCCTCAATCGAATCCTCAACAATCATTACTTCTTTCCCCTTAGCAACAGTGAGGCTAGCAGGTTTGACGAGTGTCGCGACGACAGTAGTTTTAGCCTTCTTGCAGGCAAGGAAGTCTTGAAGGCAGTTCAGCTTGAATTCTGCAGATGGCTCTTGCATTTCTGGAGTGGTAAAACAGGGCTTTCCCGAGGATGACCTCGAGATCTTCCAATCCAGCTCCAAATTTGATGGTAGGAGCAAGATTACAGGCTTCACGGTCCGTTGGCAGGTTGCAGGAAAAGGTTAGCATTGGATAATAGCGTTGGATAAGCCATTACAACAGGCTTTAAAACAGAAAGTTTCAGGGTTAGCTATATGACAAAAAATCTCGTAATTTTTAGTTCAAGCACTGAAAAAATAGGTTGATCTGTAGATTGGGCGGATCTTAATTTATTGGTATTTTAAAATATTGTTTAAGAAAAAGTATAAAATTTAATTAATATAAGAAAATTTCAAAGTGCGCGCAGCACAACACAATTTGGTTTAATTGTCGGAATAGCAAATCAAATTTGGAAGGGAGATGTGAAGTATTTCAGGATCCAGTGCAGGACATATTTAGTGACAGAAAATGCCCAGGCGGAACTAGTCCACCGACACACCTATCGGGGGTCCGACCCCACATGAAAATTTAAGGAGTCCTTAATGGACCCTGAACCTCTCATTTCAAAGGTGGTTGAACTTTGTTGAAGCCTTGGATCAAATGTCAAGCTATGTGAAGGTTATGAAGGATATGAATAATTAAAAATGGAAGTTTACAGATAATGAGACCATTATACTTAGTGTAGAGTGTAATGCAATAATTCAGAAAAAGCTTTCTGAAAAACTTAAAGATCCTAGTAGTTTTATTTTTTCTTGTGCTATTAGCGAAAGATTTTTTGGAAAAGCTTTATATGATTTGGGAGCTAGTACTAATCTAATTCCTCTATCAAATTTCAAAAGGTTGGGTTTAGGAGAAATTTCATCTACTACTGTAACTTTTCAGTTAGCTAATCATTTAATTTTCATATCCTATAACCCAATAAGCCTTATGCTCCAATTCTATTTGTAAGTGATAGGTCTTCTCAAAATTTAATCTCTATGGGGAGATTCCTATAGGTTTTGTATAAGCTATCCTATAAGCCCATAATGCAGTATTTAATTTAACAGACCAATCCATGTTTTAGGATTTATAGAAAATACTTTTAAATTACATGATTTGGTACTTATGCAAGACCACTGGTCTGTGGATGATAAGCAATTGCAACCCTATGAATAATATCATACTTTTCAATCAAATTCTTAATTCTTTTATTCCTAAAATGAGATCCTCAATCAATAATGATTACTCTCGGCATTTCATATCTTTCAAAATTATTTTTGATTGAAAATTTTGAAACACTCTGAGCATCACATCGAGGAAAAGCTATTGCTTCAATCCACAAATAGCCTAGAAGATGTGAGGATTTAGGTTGTGATAGACGACAACCTCGGAATCCTAAGACGAGTTAGGGCTTACATTGTATAACAGGGTTGTACAAAAGCCTAAAGATATGGTGACGATTTATGTTGCATAAGCAAGCAACCTCAAAATCCTATGGCTTTGTTGTTTAAGTCTAAGGAAGGAAGACTAGTTTAGCTGGGGAAGATAGGTTTTACTGTTGAAGATGGCCGTGCTGCCCACCATGCTAGCTCCAAGCTCCTCACTCCAAGCTCCTCCCCGCGATGAGTTTGAGTTTTCTAGTGTGTCAAGTTATAATGTCAAATTAGCTGGCCTTATAGTTGAAGTTCGTTAAATTTTATAGGGGCATATTAAAGTTGATTAGAGCGACACCGGTTAGGATCCTACAGTTCCCTCGTTTCGGCACCACTATTTTCTATTGGATTCACTTAGTCTAAATGAACTACTAAACTCAACTTAATGAGTTCCATAATTTCATTTAACCTGTGGGAAGCCTCTTTAGCAATCGTAGGTTACCTCCTCCGAGGGATTCCCGATCATCCGATAGAGACATCTTAATTTAGTTGTAATTGTAATTTTGTGTGATGTTTGTGATTAAATTTTAAGTTGTTTTATATTTTGAATGTTGTGGGGGTGAATTTTATCTTGGTTTATTTTAATTTTGGTTTTCATTATGATTTTGTGGCTATCCTGATAGTTTTAGTGTTCATGCAGGGTGGCATCGTTGTTTAGCATGCAAATTTGCAGGTATAAAAGTACAATATGAAAGTACAAGAAAGACAATGTTGAAAACTATAAAAGCATACCTGACGAGTCTTCTCGTTCCACCACCTAAGACTTAAAATGCATGTTAAGGCATTTATGGAGAGCAGGAAAAGTAAAGTTTTGGTATTTTTCCTAACCCTATGTCATATCTTGATGGATCCCTATTTTATCAATTAAGGATGACTTTATCAAGCAAGATATATGAAGTTTGGTAGATCTCTGAGATGTCCAGCAGATCTAGAGAAAGAAGCAGGTCCATGCTACTTTCTCGCTGCCTGGTGGAAAATCTCGAGTTCTTTTAAACTTATTATATCGCTTAATAATTCATCCTATAAATACCCTTAATGCTCAGTGAACATTGATG
>NW_018164960.1:188100-190843 GCF_001263595.1 Phalaenopsis equestris | reverse complement strand
ATTGATTAAGATCAGAGGTTACCCATTTCCCTCCTTAAATTAAGCCTAAATGTTAATTAAGGCTAATTTTCCAAAATTACACATTTACCCCTAAGGCTCTATCACTTCATAATTTGTCAAATTCAATTCAAATAACTTTAAAATTTTTATCCTACCTCATTCATAGGTCAATTAAGACATCAGAAGAGAAAATATGATTTTCAAAATTTAATTTAATTTATATAATTATTTTCATGCAAAATAGGATTTTTCAAAGAAAATTCCTAACTTGACCAAGGTAGCTCCTAATCCATTGAAATTTTTACTGGAGATATACTTAGACTAGAGGAGTCTTTGGACCAAATTTCATGATTTTTTTAATCTTATTTAAATTATTACAGTTATTTTAAGTTCTGGGGTATTTATTAAATATAAAATATCTTAAATGGAGAAATATAAGTTTTATATTTTTGAAAAGTTTCCTTGAAGTCAGAGAACTCAGAGGAGAATATTTTATATTTTTTTGAATTTTATTTGATTTATTGGGATTATTTTAATGATTTATTGGGTTAGCCTTTAAAAATTCATTTTTAAGTTTTAAAATTCAATATCTTTATTTAGAAAATCAGGAAAAATATTCTAATTTTCCCTAAGTGCTTAGGAAGCAATTTAGAACATTTCCATCAGTTTTATTATTTTTGTGACTTTTATGGATTTTTAATTATTTTAAATATTTAAAATAGGCCAAAAATGAAGTTTTTATTTTAAATATCATTTTATTTTTATAAAATGCCCCTGATCACAGAGAACTCAAAAATTAAGTTTTCAAAACTTAGTTTTTATAAGTTTTTGAGTTATATTTTGATCTTTAAAAATCATTTAAATGCCAAAAAAGATGTTTATCTTTAAAAATCAATTTAAGTTATCAAATGAACTCAAAACATTTTGAAATTTTATGGTGAGTTCTATAGATCATAAATAATAATGGAGATAAAAAAATAAGTCATTTAAATATTTATATCTTTCAAAATTAATTATCTTAGTGATTTAGTGTTTGTGAAAATTAGGTACATTTTAAATGACTTGACTCATAAAAATTTTCTTAAAGCTTCCGTGATCATCATAAACCTTCTAAAATTTTCTGGGAATTTTCTAATTAACATGTTAATTTCCATGATTTTTTTAAGGAAATAATGTGCATAAACTTGAAAAATATGAATCTCCGTCTAGGAACCTCCTCTGACTTTGGAACAATCAGAGGATGTTCCCTTTAACAGAGGCTACAACATGCCAAAATTTCAAGTCAAGGTGATGTGTCAATATGCATGGAGAATCAAATGATTAAAAAAAGTGTTTAATTAATTTAAAAAAAATATGCATCAAATGGACTTGAAATTTATTCGGCATTGTTCTCCTCTGTTCACTAAGCAAGAGGGTATTTTTACTTTTTTTTTGTAATTTTTCTACATAAAGTTATAAAAATTTCTAAGTTAGGGGTATTTAAATAAATAGGAAAAAGCCCCATTTATCTACTTATCCAAAACTCCACGCGGCGCGCTCCTATTTGACGTTGCCGTCTACGCCAGCAGCCACGCGTCCCGCTTGTTCGCTGTCCGACTTCAACTTGGTCGACCATTCAATACACGCGCGATCGGACGGCGCGTGGTCATCGTCCCCGATGGCTTAGGTTGAGAACCGTCCACCTTTGAGGCTTAAGATCTCTCTCATTTCTCAATCGAATTAAGTGAGATTTTTTTTCAAATGCTCTTCTAAGTAAGATAAACACATCCATACAATAAATGCATCATGAAATTAAGCCTAAGTAAATGGAGAATCAAAATAGGCTTGGGAGGAGAAGTTTTATACCTTTGCTCTAAGAAGAGAAGCTTCAATCAAAGGTGCTCGACACGTTCCTTGAGGTCCAAGAAGGCTAAGGATTGAGTCCCTGGTCTTGGTGTAAGGCCTAGGAATGAATTCGATCACGGACGGATTTGGGTGTTGGTCTAGAGCTATGGTAGAGGCTCTGTGGAAGGGGGATTTTATGGGGCTTTGGCTTCCTTCTTGATTGTCAAGGTGTGGGTAGAGTTAATTTGAGTTTGGTAGAAGTAGAGTTTGGAGATGTAATGGGCTCTGTCCTGGTTTCCGGCAAGGTTCCAAGCTCAAAATTGAGCTCGGGCATTGGGAATTAGTGGGAGAAAATGGTTGGAATGCACTGAGGGGATCTTAGGGAAGCTCTGTGGGAAGTTTGGAGAGGCCTCTCTAAGGAAATTTAAGCACCCCTCCCATGGCCGTGGTGGTGAGCTTTTATATAAAATGTCCATGGGGGGGTGGCTCTCAGGGCATAAGTTTGGGTGCAATGTGGTGCTTAGGTGGAGGGCAGAGGAGCTCCATCCATTAGATTGGCTGAGCTGGCCTCTAGGTTTTATTTTGGTGAGGTGCCATGGGGGTGGCTCTCGGTTTTGATCTTTTCTGGCCACTAGGGTGGCCGCCCGGCCAGGGGGAGGTGGCTAGGAGCTCAGGGAATCCAGGGGAATATGTCACAACAATTTATTGCAATAATACCTAATTTTGCTAAGGATGTCTTAAGCACATGCATTTTTGGAAATAATATCCCTTGATTTGTGTAACCTTTGGTCCATGGCCTGATTTAAGTGGTTTCATGGTGTTTGGACTGGTCACTAAGTCCAACTAATGGCTGTGAAGGAGTTAATTTGGTGACTTTAGGGTGGTTAGGTCACATTTAGTGCATGGGCCCAAGTGGGTG
>NW_018164960.1:178584-187908 GCF_001263595.1 Phalaenopsis equestris | reverse complement strand
CCTTGAGCTAAGTCCAAATTGATTGTTGTAAATGGTCAATAGGGACCCTATGAAGAGTTTTAAACATGAATTGGATGCCAATTTGGAGGTTAAGGCAACCAATTGGGTGGAATTTGGGGACTTAGCCAATTTGGGGCTAAACTTTGGAATTTTGGATTTATGCCAAAATAAAATGAATTTGAGGCTTCACCAAGGCCAATTGATGGCTGATTTTGATGTGTAGGAATTTTATGAAGATTTAGAAACATTAATTTGGGACAATTGACTAGGCTATGAGTTCAATTTGATGAGATTAGGTCTTATGGTCAAAATTGGGGTTTTGATCTAAATCAAAATTGAGCTCAAATCATGAGCAAATTAAGCTTGGATTTGGTTTATCTTGGTTATATCAAAATTTAATTTGAGTTTAGGATTGGATTTGGGGTCAATTGAGGTCAAATTGATGGACATTTGAGTTGAATTTGGGGAAATTTGGGCCCTTAAGGGTAAATTTTGGGGTTTTGGTTAAAGATGGTCAAATTGGCCAAATCGGGTCATGTGTTAGTTGAGAAAAATAAAATTGGGAATATTTGGGATCTATTGAGATTTTATGGGACTTTTTTGGAGTTTTTAGAATTTTGGGCTATGTAGGGGTATCTTGGTAATCTGGGGTGTTTTAGGGGTAAAAGACCAAGATGGGTATTTTGGTAGAGTTGGTAGAGTTGAAGTAGAGTTGAAGTACCAACCATCACCAACAAGTCATGGACCAATGGAAACCCCATTTTGGGTCCTCTATATAGTGGTCTTAGCCAAACCATAACCCAAGGGGTGGTAGGTTTAGGGGGTCATCTACATGAGTATCCCAAAAAGATTAAGAGACCTAAGCTAGAAATTTGAGTTTAGGGTTGTGAGTGAATGTGAGTTTAGATGAGTGCAGTGAGCACCTTAGCTCCAGACCAACACCCAGGGTCAACCCTAAGGTCCAGCAGTCCTAAGGGTGACTCATCTTGAGTTTCCCTTATAGTGACTCCACCTACTAAGTGCTAAAGGTTAGGATCAACATGTGGAACTTCAAGTTGAGTAAAGAAGATGGTAGAATTTCTAATGGAAAGGGTTCCATGTCTAGTTTTCTAAGAATAGTTAATAGGAAAGTCCTATGGCTAGACCTTAGGCTACTAAAGAGGAAAAACTAAACCTCAACCAGAAGTGAGGTAAACACCACTACAATAGGGATTTGAATACTTAAGTGAATTTCATCTGTCGTAGGATTTGCATAATCCCTTACTGGTCTTCATAAATTTTGATATTCATTTTGCAGTAGTAAAAGTTTCAATTTTATTTTGTGATGTATTTGTCATTTCTTGAAAGTTGTGAAGTTGTTTCTTCTTTTGAATTCTTCTTACAGTTCATTCTAATTCAGATTCGTAGGGTCTACACCTTTAGATCCCGAACTTCACATATAAAAAGTAAAATTTAGAAAATAAAATACTAAAGGAATTCAAATAAAATAATTTTTTTTTATCTTTTTTCAGTTATTGCAAAATTTTTTTTATAATTTTTAGTTTTTGTAATTTTTTTATAATTATCAATTTTGTTTTTTTTGTAATTTTTTAAAATTTTGAAATAAGTGAAAACTAAAATTTTTAGTAATTATACAATTCAAAAATAAAGTTTCAAAGAAAATTTTAAAAAAATATATTTCCTTTTTATTTTTTTCGTTGTCCCTAACAAGGTGCCAAAAACTCAACTCGGCCCACAATTACGCAGACATTTATGTTTTTTTCTTAATATGCCAAAAACTTAACCCATATTTTATTTAGCGGATAGTGAGAACAAATGTAATATGATAAAATTTAAGGAAATAATTTTCTCACTAGGGGTACTACGTAAGTTTACGTATCGTTTTAAGTAATATAGAGTTTTCTTTAAAAACCCCAATATCAATCCCACGGGGAAAACATAAATGAAAAAACAATGAAAATGAAATTAAAAAATTTTATCTTTATAAAAAATTTACTTAAAACTACAGTAAATATCTAAAGATGAGATGAAAATTGAGTTTACTAAATTCTACAAAATGCAAGTAAAACTAAATGAAATGCTTTTAGAAAATATATAAAAATAGTCTTTCTCCTTGTCAATAATTTATAATCTGTGTAGGATTTCAAATTTTGTTTAGAAGCTTAAATGTGGTATTATGACAAATAGGAGCATATATATTCTTTACTTCTTTTTATTGTGTAAAGTACATTGACTAGTCTATAGTTAGTGTCGGCATGTATAGTACTGCTGGGTAGGTTCTAGTCTCTTACTCCTAAATTACCCACTGTGCCATTTCTATAGGACCTACTATTGACCTTTAGTTCCAATCTATATAACAAATTGATAAAAGAATCTAGCTTGTCACTCTAGAAACATCAATTCTATGTTTATCAAATCTTATCTCTCTATCTATTTGAACCCCCTTTGGATGATCGACACTGCTCTTTCAAAAGTAGAATGTGATACTTACAAGTTAAGTTAAGAGATCTTAGCCCTCTCGGGTCTATAAGTTTCCTTAACAAATTTTAACAATACAAGTGACCAATTTATAAAGTAAATGAAGATCCAGTAAAAATATCATCGCAATTTTAGGAATAAAAAAATTTTAAACAAAATCAAAATTATTTACTTGATTACTTCATATTGCATGGAGAAAGAGAAAAAACTACTCAAAATGCATGTGGATAACAAAATAATTTTTTTTAATAAAACTCAAATCCATAGTACACAACTTAAAGACAAAGATACAAATACTTATCTTGAAAGTTCCCCCAAGCACGTCTTTAAAGTTCTTTGACTTCTCTGACTCCAACAGCATTTACAAGACTCACAAACTCTATAAATAACAAAGAATCATAAAGAAAACTTCTCACACAGTTAACACACTCACACACTATGTGACTCTATTTATCTGACCCCTTAGCCTCTTGGAATTAATCCATATTTATAGAGCTTCAAAAGTGATTAAGGATTGCTTCAAACATCCCTTCAAAATTTGGCCTCATTCAATGAATCTTCTAGAAAATAACAGTGACACCTAGGCGCAAAACCATCGTTCCTAGGCACCAGTTTGGTTGGTTTGCATTTTTGTTTAGTTTAGCCCATTTTACTCCTTTTTTATGTATTTTTGCTCCTTTTTACTCATAAATTATTTTTCTTGCACCTGCAACAAAAAAAATAAATATACCTTTCATTAAAACATACTATCCTAAAAAATTGAGTATAAAATGTGCATAAAAATAAGTAATTTTAAGATGGATCATTCATCACTTGCATGTTTGAGTCTATTTGAGTCACTATTCTTACACAATCACTCCGAACACTCAAACGTCTGGTTGTGGATGGGCCTACTCAATACGTGATTCTCTCCAATGAGAATTACACCACCTCCACTCCTACCGCATCGCTTTGGATTGTTGTTGGTACTTTCTTGAGGATCCTCACACACTCTTTCACCTCCTACGACACCACTTTGAATTGTTGTAGATATTTTCTTAAGTCATTGCTCCTCATAAAATACTGCTTCGAACTTTCATAGGTACTTTCTCCAGTCATTGCTCCTCGCACACTCACTTCATACACTCATTTGTCCTCTTTGGGGATGGCTTGCATATCAAGCCTACCGGACATGTGATTCTCCCTAGCAAGAAGAACACCACTTAACTTTGGTTGTGTGTCATGCATACATATCACCACATTGTTGGTGCATTTATCACTAGTATATGTCATTATATACTTGTGGTGAATGTTTGTTATCTCATGATCGCTCTTACTATAACGGAGTGGTCACAAAGCACTATCAATCACCATTTAAAATTTTTTGGTTGCTTAAATTTAATTTATACATATAATTTTTTAAAATTTTAAAAAATTATTTTAATTTTTTGAAAATAAGACCGAATAGATCTTATATATTTAATAGTTTATGTAATCAAGCACAACACCACAAGTAGTACACCATACCGAGAGATAAACATTTCATGACATTCATTTGCTCTGCAAAAATTTTGTGCGACTAACAAGTTCTCCTATCTAATAAAAAGATTAAATAACATGAGTTTTTAATTCTCTATAGGGGCAAGCCCCTATAGTTAATTACATCTTAAGTGACTGAAGTCACATAAAAAAACTCTCGATGATGATCAGAGATTTCATCTTCAAGAACTCAAAGTTGAGTTTTCATGATTGTTTATAGGGAAATTCAAGTGGGAATGGATCAAATAAGAACAATTAATTTTGGAGATCAAAGAAGTGAGGAGTATGGGATGACACAGATCTTGAGGTGAACCTCAATGACTTCCCATAATATCTTATTGTTTGGCTTTACATTTTGGAAGTGTTGTCATTCAAGTGTTTACACCAGTTATTTATTTTAAATTTAGGTTTATGCTTGTGTGATATACAATCATGCAAATAGCCTAGGAAGATAGGAGGATTAATGTCGTGTCGTACGAACAACCTCAAAATCCTAAAAAGAGTTTGGACTTATACCGCAAATATGATTGTGCAAAAGTCTAAAGATAATGCGAGGATTTACGTCATGCTAGACGAACAACATAAAAGTCTTATGTGTTTATGTTATTTATGAATAAGGAAAGTTTAGTTGAGGATCAACCTTCGCTTCATGTTATATCTTGACCATTGCTTGAAGGTGTCCTCTGTCCGCCTTTATCCTCTTCTTATTTGTCTCAAACTCCTTGCAATGATGGATGCAAATTTCTAGGGTTTATATGCGAGCATGTAATTATTATTGAGTCTCAAGACCCACCGTAGGCTTCCTCCTAAAAATATGCCCTACTTTTGTCAACCCTAGGGTTCTTTGCAGGTATATGAAAATAAAACATGCCATAAAATATAGTAAAAGAATATGCGATAAGATAAATGTAACAACGCATACATGTTGCCTTCGACATTACTACTAAAGGGATAGCATCATAATACTATGTAGACATATAAAAATTAAACAAATCACAAATAAACATACACATGTGGAACATCTTGGATGACATATATGGAAGATCAAGGTTGTATATAAGAATTTCAGTAAAGGGGAGAGCCCAAAATCAGGATCAAAGCCCTAAGAATTATTGAGGGACTTTGTAGGAAATTGTCATTATCATGTAAGGGAGGCCTAACATAGGGTAAAAAGCTTTCAGTAAGACAATTAGGAGAGGGTAATCCTTAGCCCAGTCTATGCCACTAACACATAAACTTGCCAAAATAAAGCTCAAAATTCTTAATTTCTTCAGTCATAAAGATAATTTAAACTTTTCATTTTATCATACAAAATATAGTTTTTCATACGATAAAAGAGGTCATTTATATTATATTTTTATGTATTTTTGTAAATGATATAGTTCATGACAGTCACATTTTAGGGGCTTAGGACCACCAGCTCCTCAGAGTTATGGAAAGTCTTTACCCAATTTTAACGGGTAATATGCCACTCCTTCACTATCCCGGAGTCATCAGACAAGAAGATAGAATACTATTCTCACATACATGGATACATTTCTCATCATTGTTCGTGCCACCAAAACCTCCAATTTACACTAGCCTCGATGGCCCATATGTGGCCATTTAGAATATCCCCAATTACTATAAGGGTTTGAATGTAATGTTCAAACTCACGCCTTAGAGCATTGGGTATTTCTGTAGGATAAGTAGTAACGGGGCATTTTTTTATGTAGACATGATTTATTTTAAAGAGACTAAAAATCATATCTCGGTGCGTCTTTACGGAATTCATTTTGTCTTTAGTGATTGTCATGTTTTGGGGATGATTTTCCTCAAAAAAGTATAGTAAGCCACAATTCTGTATGGAATATCGAGAACTCATAAAGATGTTCAGAATGTAATATTGGGACACCTTTAAGACTTCCTAGAACACCCTCAATTCTTTTGGCCTTTCTATATTGTTAAGTTGCTCAACCCCATTACATTAGGAATATTTTGTGTTTTAAACTATGTTTAGTATTTTATGTCTTAACTAACCCATGAGTAAGGTGTACTAGTCAATTCTTTGATATCAATGTAATGGTCATGTGGGCAAGACCTAAAGGGCACGTTTGCAGAGCATTAAAAATTTACACTTTGGGTTTAAGCTTGTAGTATCTTAATATGTTCCATTAGCATTTCTGTTTTCTTCTTTCAAGTACTCCTCAGGTTATATTAAGTCAAACCCATACCACTATCAAGCTCTTAAGGCTTGGGGGTAAACTTGAAATTTTGAAAAGTATTTATAAAATGTGTTTAATCCTTATTAAAATTATTTAATACTACTTAACCATTAATTGGGGATTTCAACTTAGTATATTATTGATCTTCTAACTCATATCCCTCTGTCTTGGATCGTACAAATTCATTCTTTCTTCACATAACCAACAATTCAAATAATTACAATTTTACCCTTTTTTAGAAAATGTTGTGAGTGAGTTGCTACCTTATTTATCCTTTATATTTCAATCACTTCAGGGGATCAATTATCATAACTCTTACCAATTTTCTCTTTGGTTTGACCTAAAATTGATTAAATTAAAGTTAGAGTGCAAATTCCCAAAATTTCAATTTTGCCCTTAAGGTTATGCCCTCCTAACTCTTACATTTTAATTCAAATGGTCATAAAACTTCACTAACCTCTTAGTCATGGATTATTTAAGACATCAGAGAGAAATTATATTTTTTTAAGCACTTATTATTTTCTTATAATTATTTAGACCAATAATTGTAAATTTTCAATGATAATTAATTTAATCTTTCAAAATACGTCCTTCCTTAAAAAAAAATTTTGATATCTATTAAGGTCAGAGGACCAATCAAGATCACTTTTGTGATTTTTTGAATTATAATTTATTTTTTAGAATTTCAAACTAATTTTAATACATAAATACTTGAAAAATATATTTTAAAATCTTTAAAATTATTTTTATTTTTCTTTGATCCCTCTAACCTTAGTGAACTCACCAATCACGATTTTGAATTTTTTATATTTACATTTTATTTTTTATAATTATTTTAAACAAAGAGAGGCATTTAACATGGAAAATTAGAATTTTTGTGGCTAAAAATGTTCTCTGACTTGGAAAAAATCCAAGAACATCCCTAGTGACACAAAAAAAAAAGATGCTCTAAAAATTTCATGCATAATAATTAATATTTAATTTTTTGTGATTAAAATACTCAATGGGTATTTAATTAATTAAAAATTAAATATAAGAGAATTATTTTTATTTTTAATTTCCTTAATATCTCCTCTATGGTTTGAGTTTAATAGTATTTTTTTTTTATTTTTATGATTTTCGTACAGCAAGATATGATTTTTATAAGCTATATTTGATTTTTTGTATTTATTTAATTCAAAAAATCACGATTTATCTACTTATCCACGCGACACCCTTTTAAGACTTTGTTGCATACATAACACTTTGTTTTAAAAATCATAACACTCAAAATTTAATGTTATTATATATATATTTTTTATACAAAAAACGACCACTTAATTTGTATACCTATATAGAAGTATATCATGGCTATATTTTTTAATACGAGCCGATGAAATTTAAGGTTTAAATATGCATATATGCATAAACTTCTTGTGCTAGTTATATAAATACATAGGAATTAAATGACGAGTTTGTAAAAATCCTTTTTTTTGGCTCAAGTGTTATATATATATATGCTTTCATGAAATTTGTATATTATATTATTATTGTTAAGCATATTCATTATATTTTTTGAATACCAAATTTGTTTTTTATTAGTTTGGTGCATGTAAATATTAAAGTTTATTTTTCTTTGTCTTTCTTTTTAACTTTAGATATGTAAATCTACAAGAGCTCAGTGGCATACTTGTAAGAACATAAGTTGAAGTTGTTCGTATGGAGACACCTAAATTTTTGTGGGTGTTTGCATGTAAATATATAAGAACTAAATAATTTGCATGTAAATATATAAGGTCCAGGTGTTAGCCATACAAATATACAAAATTTGAGTTGTGTGCATAGAAGCTATCAAAGTTTAGGTATCGAACATGTAAATTCATAATATTAAAGTATTAAAGTTTAAGTCCAATGCATGCAAACGTACATGGACAAAGAGGTATGTATGGAAGTATACTAAAATTTAGGGAATAGACATGTAGATACTTAAGAATTAATGGCATTCCTATAGCTCAAATATTGAAGTCTTAGAGACGTAAATCGTAAATATGCAGGAATTGAATTACAAGTTTGTAAATCATTCCTTTTTGTTTTTATTTTGAAGTGTTACTCAAGTAATCACATTGGATTGAAATGGTATGTATGAAACTATAGAGGATTAGGGTGGTATGCATGTAAAATAATAACAGGAAGTGAAAGGAGGGAGAGAATTGCTGACCTTGGATTTGGAGTACCGTTGGAGAGCTAGAACGAAATTAGAGGAGAGAGGAGGGAAGGATGTGTGCCGTTTTTAGGGAAGAAATATTCCATCAGTACTACGCACCTTAAGGAAGGTGCGTATCCAATAAAATGGCGCCAGCTGTAAACTACGGTCCCACTTATTCCATCAGTATTCGCGACCCGAGCTTGGCCCAAAACCCGAATTCTGCAAAAAATCCCGCCATGATAAAATTATTTCGCGCCAGTTGATGTTCTATTCGAAGGGTGAAGAAATATTTTTGCTGGTTTTTTCACATCTCGGCTCACAGCTCCGTTCACAGCTCCGTTCACAGCTCTGGTCACAGCTCCGCCATAGCTAGGTCTTGTTGAAATTCTCCATGGATGTTCAGATGCTGGAAGTCGGTTTCTCCATGAATGTTGAGATGTCGGAAGTCTCCATGAACGTTGAGATGCCATCATTCAGCCTGAACTTTGAAGGTCAAGATCAAGTGAGTCTTGGTGTTACTGTTGTGTTATTCTGGTGTTGCTCTGCTATTGCTCTTATTTCTTGCGTTTTATTTAGTACCGTTTAGGTGGTTTAGGCTTTTGTTTTATCTCCATGTAAACGTAGGTGTTCGATGTAGTATCTTTTGGATGATGTTCTACAATGTGGTTTGTTATTATTATGATGTGGCTTTTTTCTTTTCGTTAGTATAGTTTAGGAATTCTGGTTTTTTTTGTGTTACCCTTGTGTTATTCTGGTGTTACTGTGGTGTTACTCCATGTAAACGTAGGTGTTGATGTACTATCTTTTGGGTGTTGTTCTACATTACTGTAGTGTTACTCCATGTAAACGTAGGTGTTCATGGAGTATTATTGGATGCTGTTCTACAGTGTGGTTTGGTATTATTATGGTTTTTTTTTCGTTATTTTCGTTACTATGGTA
>NW_018164960.1:177549-178545 GCF_001263595.1 Phalaenopsis equestris | reverse complement strand
TGTGTTATTCTAGTTATTCTTGTGTTACTGTGGTGTTACTGCATGTAAACGTAGGTGTTGATCTACTATCTTTTGGGTGTTGTTCTACATTACTGTGGTGTTAGCTCCACGTAAACGTAGGTGTTCATGTAGTATTATTGGATGTTGTTCTACAATGTGGTTTGGTATTATTATGGTTTTTTTTTCTTTACTATGGTATTAGGCTTCTGGTTTATTGGTGTTGCCCTTGTGTTATTCTTGTGTTACTGTGGTGTTACTGCATGTAAACGTAGGTGTTGATCTACTATCTTTTGGGTGATGTTCTACAGTGTGCTTTGGTATTATTATGCTTTTTTTTCGTTACTATGGTTTTAGGCTTCCGGTTTATTGGTCTTACCCTTGTGTTATTCTGGTGTTACTGTAGTGTTACTGCATGTAAACGTAGTGTTACACTTGTGTTACTCACGTGTTATCCACGTGTTACTCATGTGTTACTGAGGATGTAGCATATGACGTGTTACTAAGCCAGTTGACCAACATATTACTCAAGTGTTATACAAAAAATACTAACAGTTAGCTATGAACATTATGCCAAGATATAAACTAAGGCAGTTGACCAACATTCAACAAGCTACAAACACATGAGTAAGCTATACAAATAATCAATATACAGTAACCATGAAGCTATTACATATACAGTTACCTCAACAAAATATGCAAAGTAAAAATATACAACTTTAATCAGAAGTCCTAAAAAATAAGCACATGTCATAAATAAATTCTGCTCTAAATCATTCCATATGATCCTGCTAGTTCATATGTGCACTCCAGTCGAATTCTTCGCCCCGCACTAGAGTTTCCATGTACTTGCAGACGAACATGCCACAATCAAAACTATTCCTTTGTGTTGGTACATTCTTTGTAATCGATAGGGACCATTTATTGATTTTGGATGTAAATGAATCAGCGGCATCTCTAGCAAACATATTCACCTGTATGATATTGAGATGTAACTCT
>NW_018164960.1:174004-177506 GCF_001263595.1 Phalaenopsis equestris | reverse complement strand
TGAGATCCAGAACCAACAAGATCCAATGTTGATTATGAATGATTGGAAAGAAAATGGTCTTTCCTTCTTTGAAGGCCTCGTTGGTGATATGTTTCACATAAGGTTTGCTACCATATGTCTTATGCATCTACATAAATATATTAGTTGGGATTTGCAAGGAATATATGAATTTAAGTTGTATGAATAGAGTTTACAAGTTGTAGAACATACCCCATACATTGATGAAACATACAGGTAAGGCCGATACAACTCTGGTCGCCTTAAAGTTCTCTCGCGCAACTTGATCGCAAATATATCAACATGTTCGTCTGAAAGCCACTTATTTAATAATATATCTTCCAGTGCTGATCGGTGAATCAAAATATGGTCTCTGGTAATGATAACGTCACTTCATTGAGACCAAAGATAATTTCTCTTAATTAAAAGGAAAAAATATGCAGGCACATTAAAGTAGTGTTGGGCATTTACTTGCCTCCAGGTGTATCTGGATAGGCACTGGTCTATTTCTTCCTGCATTTCAATTGGTATGAATGACCTACCAGGATACTCAATAGTTGAAGCCGGAGGACGTAGCTATAAAATAAAACAATCCATGAATAAAACAAAATAAGAGTATATAAGATATGCTTTAAAGCACTTAGTTATATTATTAACTTACAACTATAGCATATTGGTCTGCATTAGAACTGGGGCTTTGACTAGAAAGTTGCTGATACCCGGGTGCATCTAAGATTTCTTCATCTGAAACTTGGACCTTTTGGGGATCACCCTTTTTTGAATCAGTATGTACATTATAAGTCAAAAGTTGCGTCTAAAAAAAATATTGTTAGCCCTAATAAAGTAGGAATGTACATCATTAATTAGAAATTAGAATGACGCACTTACCGATTGGGCCAGAGCTTCAAGAACACCCTTTTCTGCTCGTTCCACTTCTTTAGGGTCTTCATGGATTGTCTCATCGCACATATCTACATCTTGTGCTTCTCTTATTGCTTCTTCGGCGTCTCCGGCCTGTAAGGGAACATTAGTATTTCTTATTGTTTGTTCAGGTACATCTATATTTACAGGAGCAACAATATCGACATCATCAATTTTTCTACATCTTCTCTTAAATTGGTATTGAGATGCAGGGGGGTCCACTTTCCTCTTTTGCTGATGACCACTACTGCTGGTCTTCTTACTTGTATCGGATATTGTTTTCTCAGCGAACTTCTTAGCCTTGGTTTCAACTAATCTATGCACCAAACCTGTTATGGTGGACAATGCTTCAACCACAGTATTCATCTTTGCACTCATACCAGTAACAGTTTCTTGTATATTTAAGCTTATTTGTTCCTCAGATTTTAGCATCTCATATAGTACCCCAAAATTAACACTCTCCGTTGTATGTCCGGGTACTGGGGTTATATCACTAGAAACAATTGTACCCCTGACATACGATTTGGGTGAAGATGGTCCTGCAGTACTTTCGTGATGTGAAAGTTGCCTTGCAGGGATCGGCGGTCCCTGCTCTGGATTTTTGAGGAGTTGTACTTCATCATCACTCAAAGCTAAGAATCCGTCATTAACCAACAATGAAAATGTATTTGTTAGAATCGTTGCAATCACTCTTAGAAAGCTACTAAAAAGATGTGCCAATAAGCTATAATCAAAATTAAATGGAATACATGATCAAGCCTCTTGAAGGCTTCATGGATCTTCTCAGCACTCAACCCATGATTGGTTGGCCACCTCAGCATGCGAGGTCTAGCGTCAGGAGCATTAGGAGTTAAAAAAAAAGCTTGTACATTTACAGCAAAAGAAGATAGCTCTGTAGGCACATGAAAATTGCTTGAAGGAAAAAATAAGTTAGTTAGTAAAAATTTCAAGTATAACTGCTCAAAAGGTGGGGTGGAGGCTCCTTCTGCAAAAAAGTTTGTGAGTTGTTTCCTTATTTGTCTGGCATCCACATTTGATAGGGGTCTTTTTTTCCATGAAACAGGCTCTCCTCTGTTCGACATCCCTATCAACAGATCCACGTGGTCAGCATGTAACTTAACCTCCTTTCCACCCATTTTGAAGACACCCCTCTCATTATCTCAGCATCTCAAAATATGTGAAGTCATGACATTGTTCTGGGGATATGGGGGCATGTCAAAGAAGTTGAACACCCTTATTTCCCTTAAATTATTAATGGTCTCCTCTGAAAGAAGATCACGAATAGCATCCAGGGCACTTCTCACTGCAGATGGACGACATCTACAGTTGAAAGTCCTTGCACTCATGATCCTGCAAATTAAAGAAATAATGACAAATTATCAGAATAACAGTCAGAAGAAGGGAATAATACATGAGTAACATGCCGACATAAGAGAATAATAACCCTACATAGGAGCATGAATAAAATACAAAAGCATAACTAATTACACACCTCTAACACAGGAGTAGTACATGAAACACACTTAATTAATAATACTCCTAAACACATCAATAATACATGAATAACACGGCAATAACACATGAGTAATACACCAGTAACACAGTAAAAACAGAGGAAAGTAATACACGAATAATAGAGGAGCAATGCAAGAATAACACAACAAACTTATGACATTAATTAATAATAACCCTAAACCCATCAATAATACGCAAATAACACGGAAATAACGCATGAGTAACACGTCAGTAATACATTCCAGTAACACAGTTAATGCGCAGTAGAATAACACATTAATAATACATGAATAATACAAGAATAACACTAAACCTATGTCATTAATTACCAATCACCGTAAACAGAAGCATATGACATCAATGAACACAGTTAAACCACAGGAAAAAAATAGATGAATAAAACACAAATAATACAATAATAACACATCTAAACTATGCCATGGAGATATCTGTGAGTCCAACGAATTTGGTTTTATGCAGTTATAGAGTAGGGTTTTTTCTGTGCTAATGATTCAAATTCATGATGTGTTATTCATGTGGTATTGCCGTGTTATTGTTGTGTGGTTGATGTAGTATTGGTATATTACTGATGTGTGATGCTATTGATGTGGTATTGTTGTGTTATTGTTGTGTTACTGATGTGTTACTCGTATTTCCCGACTCTGGTTTAGGTGCATACCGTGATTTTACCGAATGAGTCGACGCCATGACCTTCGCTTCCGCCGGAAGATGCGCTTTGCCGGAGGGTTTCGCCGGAGGATGCGTTGCGCCGGAGGTTTTCGCCGAGAAGAGTAAGCCCTAAACTCTCGTAACAGTGTGTAGAAAGTTAAAATGTGGTTTGGGAAAAGTAAAAAAGGGTTCGGGTTAATTATCAGGCCGGGTCGTAAAAAAATTAAAATTAATATTTATTTTAAATTTATTTCGTTTAAAAGGTGGGACCGTAGTTTACAGCTGACGCCATTTTATTGGATACGCACCTACCTTAAGGTGCATAGTACTGATGGAATAATTCTTCGTTTTTAGGAGGGCAGATATATATATATATATATATATATATATATATATATAT